>NC_141013.1:43554308-43636446 GCF_052327205.1 Somniosus microcephalus
CGAGGATAGTGTATATGTGTATATAGAAGGGGCTGTCTTTATACCTGAGGATAGTGTATATGTGTATATAGAAGGGGCTGTCTTTATGCCTGAGGATAGTGTGTATATGTGTATAGAGAAGGGGCTGTCTTTATGCCCGAGGATAGTGTGTATGTGTATATAGAAGGGGCTGTCTTTATGCCTGAGGATAGTGTGTATATGTGTATATAGAAGGGGCTGTCTTTATACCTGAGGATAGTGTATATGTGTATATAGAAGGGGCTGTCTTTATGCCTGAGGATAGTGTGTATGTGTATATAGAAGGGGCTGTCTTTATGCCTGAGGATAGTGTGTATATGTATATAGAAGGGGCTGTCTTTATGCCTGAGGATAGTGTGTATATGTATATAGAAGGGGCTGTCTTTATACCTGAGCATAGTGTGTATGTGTATATAGAAGGGGCTGTCTTTATACCTGAGGATAGTGTGTATATGTGTATATAGAAGGGGCTGTCTTTATACCTGAGGATAGTGTGTATGTGTATATAGAAGGGGCTGTCTTTATGCCCGAGGATAGTGTGTATGTGTATATAGAAGGGGCTGTCTTTATACCTGAGGATAGTGTGTATATGTATATAGAAGGGGCTGTCTTTATGCCTGAGGATAGTGTGTATGTGTATATAGAAGGGGCTGTCTTTATACCTGAGGATAGTGTGTATATGTATATAGAAGGGGCTGTCTTTATGCCTGAGGATAGTGTGTATGTGTATATAGAAGGGGCTGTCTTTATACCTGAGGATAGTGTGTATGTGTATATAGAAGGGGCTGTCTTTATGCCTGAGGATAGTGTGTATGTGTATATAGAAGGGGCTGTCTTTATACCTGAGGATAGTGTGTATGTGTATATAGAAGGGGCTGTCTTTATGCCCGAGGATAGTGTGTATGTGTATATAGAAGGGGCTGTCTTTATACCTGAGGATAGTGTGTATGTGTATATAGAAGGGGCTGTCTTTATGCCCGAGGATAGTGTGTATGTGTATATAGAAGGGGCTGTCTTTATACCTGAGGATAGTGTGTATGTGTATATAGAAGGGGCTGTCTTTATACCTGAGGATAGTGTGTATGTGTATATAGAAGGGGCTGTCTTTATACCTGAGGATAGTGTATATGTGTATATAGAAGGGGCTGTCTTTATGCCCGAGGATAGTGTGTATGTGTATATAGAAGGGGCTGTCTTTATACCTGAGGATAGTGTGTATGTGTATATAGAAGGGGCTGTCTTTATGCCCGAGGATAGTGTGTATGTGTATATAGAAGGGGCTGTCTTTATACCTGAGGATAGTGTGTATGTGTATATAGAAGGGGCTGTCTTTATACCTGAGGATAGTGTGTATGTGTATATAGAAGGGGCTGTCTTTATGCCCGAGGATAGTGTGTATGTGTATATAGAAGGGGCTGTCTTTATACCTGAGGTAGTGTGTATGTGTATATAGAAGGGGCTGTCTTTATACCTGAGGATAGTGTGTATGTGTATATAGAAGGGGCTGTCTTTATACCTGAGGATAGTGTATATGTGTATATAGAAGGGGCTGTCTTTATACCCGAGGATAGTGTATATGTGTATATAGAAGGGGCTGTCTTTATACCCGAGGATAGTGTGTATGTGTATATAGAAGGGGCTGTCTTTATACCTGAGGATAGTGTATATGTGTATATAGAAGGGGCTGTCTTTATACCCGAGGATAGTGTGTATGTGTATATAGAAGGGGCTGTCTTTATACCTGAGGATAGTGTGTATGTGTATATAGAAGGGGCTGTCTTTATGCCCGAGGATAGTGTGTATGTGTATATAGAAGGGGCTGTCTTTATGCCTGAGGATAGTGTGTATATGTGTATATAGAAGGGGCTGTCTTTATGCCCGAGGATAGTGTGTATGTGTATATAGAAGGGGCTGTCTTTATGCCTGAGGATAGTGTGTATGTGTATATAGAAGGGGCTGTCTTTATGCCCGAGGATAGTGTGTATGTGTATATAGAAGGGGCTGTCTTTATACCTGAGGATAGTGTGTATGTGTATATAGAAGGGGCTGTCTTTATACCTGAGGATAGTGTGTATGTGTATATAGAAGGGGCTGTCTTTATACCTGAGGATAGTGTATATGTGTATATAGAAGGGGCTGTCTTTATACCCGAGGATAGTGTATATGTGTATATAGAAGGGGCTGTCTTTATACCCGAGGATAGTGTGTATGTGTATATAGAAGGGGCTGTCTTTATACCTGAGGATAGTGTATATGTGTATATAGAAGGGGCTGTCTTTATACCCGAGGATAGTGTGTATGTGTATATAGAAGGGGCTGTCTTTATACCTGAGGATAGTGTGTATGTGTATATAGAAGGGGCTGTCTTTATGCCCGAGGATAGTGTGTATGTGTATATAGAAGGGGCTGTCTTTATGCCTGAGGATAGTGTGTATATGTGTATATAGAAGGGGCTGTCTTTATGCCCGAGGATAGTGTGTATGTGTATATAGAAGGGGCTGTCTTTATGCCTGAGGATAGTGTGTATATGTGTATATAGAAGGGGCTGTCTTTATGCCCGAGGATAGTGTGTATGTGTATATAGAAGGGGCTGTCTTTATGCCTGAGGATAGTGTGTATATGTGTATATAGAAGGGGCTGTCTTTATACCTGAGGATAGTGTATATGTGTATATAGAAGGGGCTGTCTTTATGCCTGAGGATAGTGTGTATATGTGTATATAGAAGGGGCTGTCTTTATGCCTGAGGATAGTGTGTATATGTGTATATAGAAGGGGCTGTCTTTATACCTGAGGATAGTGTATATGTGTATATAGAAGGGGCTGTCTTTATGCCTGAGGATAGTGTGTATATGTGTATATAGAAGGGGCTGTCTTTATACCTGAGGATAGTGTGTATGTGTATATAGAAGGGGCTGTCTTTATGCCCGAGGATAGTGTATATGTGTATATAGAAGGGGCTGTCTTTATACCTGAGGATAGTGTATATGTGTATATAGAAGGGGCTGTCTTTATGCCTGAGGATAGTGTGTATATGTGTATATAGAAGGGGCTGTCTTTATGCCCGAGGATAGTGTGTATGTGTATATAGAAGGGGCTGTCTTTATGCCTGAGGATAGTGTGTATATGTGTATATAGAAGGGGCTGTCTTTATACCTGAGGATAGTGTATATGTGTATATAGAAGGGGCTGTCTTTATGCCTGAGGATAGTGTGTATGTGTATATAGAAGGGGCTGTCTTTATGCCTGAGGATAGTGTGTATGTGTATATAGAAGGGGCTGTCTTTATGCCCGAGGATAGTGTGTATGTGTATATAGAAGGGGCTGTCTTTATGCCCGAGGATAGTGTATATGTGTATATAGAAGGGGCTGTCTTTATGCCTGAGGATAGTGTGTATATGTGTATATAGAAGGGGCTGTCTTTATGCCTGAGGATAGTGTGTATATGTGTATATAGAAGGGGCTGTCTTTATGCCTGAGGATAGTGTGTATGTGTGTATATAGAAGGGGCTGTCTTTATGCCTGAGGATAGTGTGTATATGTGTATATAGAAGGGGCTGTCTTTATGCCTGAGGATAGTGTGTATATAGAAGGGGCTGTCTTTATGCCTGAGGATAGTGTGTATATGTGTATATAGAAGGGGCTGTCTTTATGCCTGAGGATAGTGTGTATATGTGTATATAGAAGGGGCTGTCTTTATGCCTGAGGATAGTGTGTATATGTGTATATAGAAGGGGCTGTCTTTATGCCTGAGGATAGTGTGTATGTGTATATAGAAGGGGCTGTCTTTATGCCTGAGGATAGTGTGTATGTGTATATAGAAGGGGCTGTCTTTATGCCCGAGGATAGTGTGTATGTGTATATAGAAGGGGCTGTCTTTATGCCTGAGGATAGTGTGTATGTGTATATAGAAGGGGCTGTCTTTATGCCGAGGATAGTGTGTATGTGTATATAGAAGGGGCTGTCTTTATGCCCGAGGATAGTGTGTATGTGTATATAGAAGGGGCTGTCTTTATGCCCGAGGATAGTGTGTATGTGTATATAGAAGGGGCTGTCTTTATGCCTGAGGATAGTGTGTATGTGTATATAGAAGGGGCTGTCTTTATGCCCGAGGATAGTGTGTATGTGTATATAGAAGGGGCTGTCTTTATGCCCGAGGATAGTGTGTATGTGTATATAGAAGGGGCTGTCTTTATGCCTGAGGATAGTGTGTATATGTGTATATAGAAGGGGCTGTCTTTATGCCCGAGGATAGTGTGTATGTGTATATAGAAGGGGCTGTCTTTATACCTGAGGATAGTGTGTATGTGTATATAGAAGGGGCTGTCTTTATACCTGAGGATAGTGTATATGTGTATATAGAAGGGGCTGTCTTTATACCCGAGGATAGTGTGTATGTGTATATAGAAGGGGCTGTCTTTATACCTGAGGATAGTGTGTATGTGTATATAGAAGGGGCTGTCTTTATACCTGAGGATAGTGTATATGTGTATATAGAAGGGGCTGTCTTTATACCCGAGGATAGTGTGTATGTGTATATAGAAGGGGCTGTCTTTATACCTGAGGATAGTGTGTATGTGTATATAGAAGGGGCTGTCTTTATACCTGAGGATAGTGTATATGTGTATATAGAAGGGGCTGTCTTTATACCTGAGGATAGTGTGTATGTGTATATAGAAGGGGCTGTCTTTATACCCGAGGATAGTGTGTATGTGTATATAGAAGGGGCTGTCTTTATACCTGAGGATAGTGTATATGTGTATATAGAAGGGGCTGTCTTTATACCCGAGGATAGTGTGTATGTGTATATAGAAGGGGCTGTCTTTATGCCCGAGGATAGTGTGTATGTGTATATAGAAGGGGCTGTCTTTATACCCGAGGATAGTGTGTATGTGTATATAGAAGGGGCTGTCTTTATGCCTGAGGATAGTGTGTATATGTGTATATAGAAGGGGCTGTCTTTATGCCCGAGGATAGTGTGTATGTGTATATAGAAGGGGCTGTCTTTATGCCTGAGGATAGTGTGTATATGTGTATATAGAAGGGGCTGTCTTTATACCTGAGGATAGTGTATATGTGTATATAGAAGGGGCTGTCTTTATGCCTGAGGATAGTGTGTATGTGTATATAGAAGGGGCTGTCTTTATGCCTGAGGATAGTGTGTATGTGTATATAGAAGGGGCTGTCTTTATGCCTGAGGATAGTGTGTATATGTGTATATAGAAGGGGCTGTCTTTATGCCCGAGGATAGTGTGTATGTGTATATAGAAGGGGCTGTCTTTATGCCTGAGGATAGTGTGTATGTGTATATAGAAGGGGCTGTCTTTATGCCTGAGGATAGTGTGTATGTGTATATAGAAGGGGCTGTCTTTATGCCTGAGGATAGTGTGTATATGTGTATATAGAAGGGGCTGTCTTTATGCCCGAGGATAGTGTGTATGTGTATATAGAAGGGGCTGTCTTTATACCTGAGGATAGTGTGTATATGTGTATATAGAAGGGGCTGTCTTTATGCCCGAGGATAGTGTGTATGTGTATATAGAAGGGGCTGTCTTTATACCTGAGGATAGTGTGTATGTGTATATAGAAGGGGCTGTCTTTATGCCTGAGGATAGTGTGTATGTGTATATAGAAGGGGCTGTCTTTATGCCTGAGGATAGTGTGTATGTGTATATAGAAGGGGCTGTCTTTATACCTGAGGATAGTGTGTATGTGTATATAGAAGGGGCTGTCTTTATGCCTGAGGATAGTGTGTATGTGTATATAGAAGGGGCTGTCTTTATGCCTGAGGATAGTGTGTATGTGTATATAGAAGGGGCTGTCTTTATGCCCGAGGATAGTGTGTATGTGTATATAGAAGGGGCTGTCTTTATGCCTGAGGATAGTGTGTATATGTGTATATAGAAGGGGCTGTCTTTATGCCCGAGGATAGTGTGTATGTGTATATAGAAGGGGCTGTCTTTATGCCTGAGGATAGTGTGTATATGTGTATATAGAAGGGGCTGTCTTTATGCCCGAGGATAGTGTGTATATGTGTATATAGAAGGGGCTGTCTTTATGCCCGAGGATAGTGTGTATGTGTATATAGAAGGGGCTGTCTTTATGCCTGAGGATAGTGTGTATGTGTATATAGAAGGGGCTGTCTTTATGCCTGAGGATAGTGTGTATGTGTATATAGAAGGGGCTGTCTTTATGCCTGAGGATAGTGTGTATATGTGTATATAGAAGGGGCTGTCTTTATGCCTGAGGATAGTGTGTATATGTGTATATAGAAGGGGCTGTCTTTATGCCCGAGGATAGTGTGTATGTGTATATAGAAGGGGCTGTCTTTATGCCTGAGGATAGTGTGTATGTGTATATAGAAGGGGCTGTCTTTATACCCGAGGATAGTGTGTATGTGTATATAGAAGGGGCTGTCTTTATGCCTGAGGATAGTGTGTATATGTGTATATAGAAGGGGCTGTCTTTATGCCCGAGGATAGTGTGTCATGTGTATATAGAAGGGGCTGTCTTTATGCCTGAGGATAGTGTGTATGTGTATATAGAAGGGGCTGTCTTTATACCTGAGGATAGTGTATATGTGTATATAGAAGTGGCTGTCTTTATGCCTGAGGATAGTGTGTATGTGTATATAGAAGGGGCTGTCTTTATGCCCGAGGATAGTGTGTATGTGTATATAGAAGGGGCTGTCTTTATGCCTGAGGATAGTGTGTATGTGTGTATATAGAAGGGGCTGTCTTTATGCCTGAGGATAGTGTGTATGTGTATATAGAAGGGGCTGTCTTTATGCCTGAGGATAGTGTGTATATGTGTATATAGAAGGGGCTGTCTTTATGCCCGAGGATAGTGTGTATGTGTATATAGAAGGGGCTGTCTTTATGCCTGAGGATAGTGTGTATGTGTATATAGAAGGGGCTGTCTTTATGCCTGAGGATAGTGTGTATGTGTATATAGAAGGGGCTGTCTTTATGCCTGAGGATAGTGTGTATATGTGTATATAGAAGGGGCTGTCTTTATGCCCGAGGATAGTGTGTATGTGTATATAGAAGGGGCTGTCTTTATACCTGAGGATAGTGTGTATATGTGTATATAGAAGGGGCTGTCTTTATGCCCGAGGATAGTGTGTATGTGTATATAGAAGGGGCTGTCTTTATACCTGAGGATAGTGTGTATGTGTATATAGAAGGGGCTGTCTTTATGCCTGAGGATAGTGTGTATGTGTATATAGAAGGGGCTGTCTTTATACCTGAGGATAGTGTGTATATGTATATAGAAGGGGCTGTCTTTATGCCTGAGGATAGTGTGTATGTGTATATAGAAGGGGCTGTCTTTATGCCTGAGGATAGTGTGTATGTGTATATAGAAGGGGCTGTCTTTATGCCTGAGGATAGTGTGTATGTGTATATAGAAGGGGCTGTCTTTATGCCTGAGGATAGTGTGTATGTGTATATAGAAGGGGCTGTCTTTATACCTGAGGATAGTGTGTATGTGTATATAGAAGGGGCTGTCTTTATGCCTGAGGAAAGTGTGTATGTGTATATAGAAGGGGCTGTCTTTATACCTGAGGATAGTGTGTATGTGTATATAGAAGGGGCTGTCTTTATGCCTGAGGAAAGTGTGTATGTGTATATAGAAGGGGCTGTCTTTATACCTGAGGATAGTGTGTATGTGTATATAGAAGGGGCTGTCTTTATGCCTGAGGAAAGTGTGTATGTGTATATAGAAGGGGCTGTCTTTATACCTGAGGATAGTGTGTATGTGTATATAGAAGGGGCTGTCTTTATGCCTGAGGATAGTGTGTATGTGTATATAGAAGGGGCTGTCTTTATGCCTGAGGATAGTGTGTATATGTATATAGAAGGGGCTGTCTTTATGCCTGAGGATAGTGTGTATGTGTATATAGAAGGGGCTGTCTTTATACCTGAGGATAGTGTGTATGTGTATATAGAAGGGGCTGTCTTTATGCCCGAGGATAGTGTGTATGTGTATATAGAAGGGGCTGTCTTTATGCCCGAGGATAGTGTGTATGTGTATATAGAAGGGGCTGTCTTTATACCTGAGGATAGTCTGTATGTGTATATAGAAGGGGCTGTCTTTATACCTGAGGATAGTGTATATGTGTATATAGAAGGGGCTGTCTTTATACCCGAGGATAGTGTGTATGTGTATATAGAAGGGGCTGTCTTTATACCTGAGGATAGTGTATATGTGTATATAGAAGGGGCTGTCTTTATACCCGAGGATAGTGTGTATGTGTATATAGAAGGGGCTGTCTTTATACCCGAGGATAGTGTGTATGTGTATATAGAAGGGGCTGTCTTTATACCCGAGGATAGTGTGTATGTGTATATAGAAGGGGCTGTCTTTATGCCCGAGGATAGTGTGAATGTGTATATAGAAGGGGCTGTCTTTATACCTGAGGATAGTGTGTATATGTGTATATAGAAGGGGCTGTCTTTATGCCCGAGGATAGTGTGTATATGTGTATATAGAAGGGGCTGTCTTTATGCCTGAGGATAGTGTGTATATGTGTATATAGAAGGGGCTGTCTTTATGCCCGAGGATAGTGTGTATGTGTATATAGAAGGGGCTGTCTTTATGCCTGAGGATAGTGTGTATATGTGTATATAGAAGGGGCTGTCTTTATGCCCGAGGATAGTGTGTATGTGTATATAGAAGGGGCTGTCTTTATGCCTGAGGATAGTGTGTATATGTGTATATAGAAGGGGCTGTCTTTATACCTGAGGATAGTGTATATGTGTATATAGAAGGGGCTGTCTTTATGCCTGAGGATAGTGTGTATGTGTATATAGAAGGGGCTGTCTTTATGCCTGAGGATAGTGTGTATATGTGTATATAGAAGGGGCTGTCTTTATGCCCGAGGATAGTGTGTATATGTGTATATAGAAGGGGCTGTCTTTATACCTGAGGATAGTGTGTATGTGTATATAGAAGGGGCTGTCTTTATACCTGAGGATAGTGTGTATGTGTATATAGAAGGGGCTGTCTTTATGCCCGAGGATAGTGTATATGTGTATATAGAAGGGGCTGTCTTTATACCTGAGGATAGTGTATATGTGTATATAGAAGGGGCTGTCTTTATGCCTGAGGATAGTGTGTATATGTATATAGAAGGGGCTGTCTTTATGCCCGAGGATAGTGTGTATATGTATATAGAAGGGGCTGTCTTTATGCCCTGAGGATAGTGTGTATGTGTATATAGAAGGGGCTGTCTTTATGCCTGAGGATAGTGTGTATGTGTATATAGAAGGGGCTGTCTTTATGCCTGAGGATAGTGTGTATGTGTATATAGAAGGGGCTGTCTTTATGCCTGAGGATAGTGTGTATATGTGTATATAGAAGGGGCTGTCTTTATGCCTGAGGATAGTGTGTATGTGTATATAGAAGGGGCTGTCTTTATGCCCGAGGATAGTGTGTATGTGTATATAGAAGGGGCTGTCTTTATGCCTGAGGATAGTGTGTATGTGTATATAGAAGGGGCTGTCTTTATGCCTGAGGATAGTGTGTATATGTGTATATAGAAGGGGCTGTCTTTATGCCCGAGGATAGTGTGTATATGTATATAGAAGGGGCTGTCTTTATGCCTGAGGATAGTGTGTATATGTATATAGAAGGGGCTGTCTTTATACCTGAGCATAGTGTGTATGTGTATATAGAAGGGGCTGTCTTTATACCTGAGGATAGTGTGTATGTGTATATAGAAGGGGCTGTCTTTATACCTGAGGATAGTGTGTATGTGTATATAGAAGGGGCTGTCTTTATGCCCGAGGATAGTGTGTATGTGTATATAGAAGGGGCTGTCTTTATACCTGAGGATAGTGTGTATATGTATATAGAAGGGGCTGTCTTTATGCCTGAGGATAGTGTGTATGTGTATATAGAAGGGGCTGTCTTTATACCTGAGGATAGTGTGTATATGTATATAGAAGGGGCTGTCTTTATGCCTGAGGATAGTGTGTATATGTATATAGAAGGGGCTGTCTTTATGCCTGAGGATAGTGTGTATGTGTATATAGAAGGGGCTGTCTTTATACCTGAGGATAGTGTGTATGTGTATATAGAAGGGGCTGTCTTTATACCCGAGGATAGTGTGTATGTGTATATAGAAGGGGCTGTCTTTATGCCTGAGGATAGTGTGTATGTGTATATAGAAGGGGCTGTCTTTATGCCCGAGGATAGTGTGTATGTGTATATAGAAGGGGCTGTCTTTATACCTGAGGATAGTGTGTATGTGTATATAGAAGGGGCTGTCTTTATACCTGAGGATAGTGTATATGTGTATATAGAAGGGGCTGTCTTTATACCCGAGGATAGTGTATATGTGTATATAGAAGGGGCTGTCTTTATACCCGAGGACAGTGTGTATGTGTATATAGAAGGGGCTGTCTTTATACCTGAGGATAGTGTATATGTGTATATAGAAGGGGCTGTCTTTATACCCGAGGATAGTGTGTATGTGTATATAGAAGGGGCTCTCTTTATACCTGAGGATAGTGTGTATGTGTATATAGAAGGGGCTGTCTTTATGCCCGAGGATAGTGTGTATGTGTATATAGAAGGGGCTGTCTTTATGCCTGAGGATAGTGTGTATTTGTGTATATAGAAGGGGCTGTCTTTATGCCCGAGGATAGTGTGTATGTGTATATAGAAGGGGCTGTCTTTATGCCTGAGGATAGTGTGTATATGTGTATATAGAAGGGGCTGTCTTTATGCCCGAGGATAGTGTGTATGTGTATATAGAAGGGGCTGTCTTTATGCCTGAGGATAGTGTGTATATGTGTATATAGAAGGGGCTGTCTTTATACCTGAGGATAGTGTATATGTGTATATAGAAGGGGCTGTCTTTATGCCTGAGGATAGTGTGTATGTGTATATAGAAGGGGCTGTCTTTATGCCTGAGGATAGTGTGTATATGTGTATATAGAAGGGGCTGTCTTTATGCCTGAGGATAGTGTGTATATGTGTATATAGAAGGGGCTGTCTTTATACCTGAGGATAGTGTATATGTGTATATAGAAGGGGCTGTCTTTATACCTGAGGATAGTGTGTATGTGTATATAGAAGGGGCTGTCTTTATGCCCGAGGATAGTGTATATGTGTATATAGAAGGGGCTGTCTTTATACCTGAGGATAGTGTATATGTGTATATAGAAGGGGCTGTCTTTATGCCTGAGGATAGTGTGTATATGTGTATATAGAAGGGGCTGTCTTTATGCCCGAGGATAGTGTGTATGTGTATATAGAAGGGGCTGTCTTTATGCCTGAGGATAGTGTGTATATGTGTATATAGAAGGGGCTGTCTTTATACCTGAGGATAGTGTATATGTGTATATAGAAGGGGCTGTCTTTATGCCTGAGGATAGTGTGTATGTGTATATAGAAGGGGCTGTCTTTATGCCTGAGGATAGTGTGTATATGTGTATATAGAAGGGGCTGTCTTTATGCCCGAGGATAGTGTGTATATGTATATAGAAGGGGCTGTCTTTATGCCTGAGGATAGTGTGTATATGTGTATATAGAAGGGGCTGTCTTTATACCTGAGGATAGTGTGTATGTGTATATAGAAGGGGCTGTCTTTATACCTGAGGATAGTGTGTATGTGTATATAGAAGGGGCTGTCTTTATGCCTGAGGATAGTGTGTATGTGTATATAGAAGGGGCTGTCTTTATGCCTGAGGATAGTGTGTATATGTGTATATAGAAGGGGCTGTCTTTATACCTGAGGATAGTGTATATAGAAGGGGCTGTCTTTATGCCTGAGGATAGTGTGTATATGTGTATATAGAAGGGGCTGTCTTTATACCCGAGGATAGTGTGTATGTGTATATAGAAGGGGCTGTCTTTATGCCTGAGGATAGTGTGTACATGCGTATATAGAAGGGGCTGTCTTTATACCTGAGGATAGTGTATATGTGTATATAGAAGGGGCTGTCTTTATGCCCGAGGATAGTGTGTATGTGTATATAGAAGGGGCTGTCTTTATGCCTGAGGATAGTGTGTATATGTGTATATAGAAGGGGCTGTCTTTATACCTGAGGATAGTGTATATGTGTATATAGAAGGGGCTGTCTTTATGCCTGAGGATAGTGTGTATGTGTATATAGAAGGGGCTGTCTTTATGCCTGAGGATAGTGTGTATATGTGTATATAGAAGGGGCTGTCTTTATGCCCGAGGATAGTGTGTATATGTGTATATAGAAGGGGCTGTCTTTATACCTGAGGATAGTGTATATGTGTATATAGAAGGGGCTGTCTTTATGCCTGAGGATAGTGTGTATGTGTATATAGAAGGGGCTGTCTTTATGCCTGAGGATAGTGTGTATATGTGTATATAGAAGGGGCTGTCTTTATACCTGAGGATAGTGTATATGTGTATATAGAAGGGGCTGTCTTTATGCCTGAGGATAGTGTGTATGTGTATATAGAAGGGGCTGTCTTTATGCCTGAGGATAGTGTGTATATGTGTATATAGAAGGGGCTGTCTTTATGCCCGAGGATAGTGTGTATATGTGTATATAGAAGGGGCTGTCTTTATGCCTGAGGATAGTGTGTATGTGTATATAGAAGGGGCTGTCTTTATGCCCGAGGATAGTGTGTATGTGTATATAGAAGGGGCTGTCTTTATGCCCGAGGATAGTGTGTATGTGTATATAGAAGGGGCTGTCTTTATGCCCGAGGATAGTGTGTATGTGTATATAGAAGGGGCTGTCTTTATGCCCGAGGATAGTGTGTATATGTGTATATAGAAGGGGCTGTCTTTATGCCCGAGGATAGTGTGTATATGTATATAGAAGGGGCTGTCTTTATGCCTGAGGATAGTGTGTATGTGTATATAGAAGGGGCTGTCTTTATGCCCGAGGATAGTGTGTATGTGTATATAGAAGGGGCTGTCTTTATGCCCGAGGATAGTGTGTATGTGTACATAGAAGGGGCTGTCTTTATGCCCGAGGATAGTGTGTATGTGTATATAGAAGGGGCTGTCTTTATGCCTGAGGATAGTGTGTATGTGTATATAGAAGGGGCTGTCTTTATGCCTGAGGATAGTGTGTATGTGTATATAGAAGGGGCTGTCTTTATACCTGAGGATAGTGTGTATGTGTATATAGAAGGGGCTGTCTTTATGCCTGAGGATAGTGTGTATATGTGTATATAGAAGGGGCTGTCTTTATGCCCGAGGATAGTGTGTATATGTGTATATAGAAGGGGCTGTCTTTATGCCTGAGGATAGTGTGTATGTGTATATAGAAGGGGCTGTCTTTATGCCTGAGGATAGTGTGTATATGTGTATATAGAAGGGGCTGTCTTTATGCCCGAGGATAGTGTGTATGTGTATATAGAAGGGGCTGTCTTTATGCTCGAGGATAGTGTGTATGTGTATATAGAAGGGGCTGTCTTTATGCCTGAGGATAGTGTGTATGTGTATATAGAAGGGGCTGTCTTTATGCTCGAGGATAGTGTGTATGTGTATATAGAAGGGGCTGTCTTTATGCCCGAGGATAGTGTGTATGTGTATATAGAAGGGGCTGTCTTTATGCTCGAGGATAGTGTGTATGTGTATATAGAAGGGGCTGTCTTTATGCTCGAGGATAGTGTATATGTGTATATAGAAGGGGCTGTCTTTATGCCCGAGGATAGTGTGTATGTGTATATAGAAGGGGCTGTCTTTATGCTCGAGGATAGTGTGTATGTGTATATAGAAGGGGCTGTCTTTATGCCCGAGGATAGTGTGTATGTGTATATAGAAGGGGCTGTCTTTATGCTCGAGGATAGTGTATATGTGTATATAGAAGGGGCTGTCTTTATGCCTGAGGATAGTGTGTATATGTGTATATAGAAGGGGCTGTCTTTATGCCTGAGGATAGTGTGTATGTGTATATAGAAGGGGCTGTCTTTATACCTGAGGATAGTGTGTATGTGTATATAGAAGGGGCTGTCTTTATGCCCGAGGATAGTGTGTATGTGTATATAGAAGGGGCTGTCTTTATGCCCGAGGATAGTGTGTATGTGTATATAGAAGGGGCTGTCTTTATGCCCGAGGATAGTGTGTATGTGTATATAGAAGGGGCTGTCTTTATGCCTGAGGATAGTGTGTATGTGTATATAGAAGGGGCTGTCTTTATGCCCGAGGATAGTGTGTATGTGCATATAGAAGGGGCTGTCTTTATGCCCGAGGATAGTGTGTATGTGTATATAGAAGGGGCTGTCTTTATGCCCGAGGATAGTGTGTATGTGTATATAGAAGTGGCTGTCTTTATGCCTGAGGATAGTGTGTATATGTGTATATAGAAGGGGCTGTCTTTATGCCCGAGGATAGTGTGTATGTGTATATAGAAGGGGCTGTCTTTATGCCTGAGGATAGTGTGTATGTGTATATAGAAGGGGCTGTCTTTATGCCCGAGGATAGTGTGTATATGTGTATATTGAAGGGGCTGTCTTTATGCCTGAGGATAGTGTGTATGTGTATATAGAAGGGGCTGTCTTTATGCCCGAGGATAGTGTGTATGTGTATATAGAAGGGGCTGTCTTTATGCCCGAGGATAGTGTGTATGTGTATATAGAAGGGGCTGTCTTTATGCCCGAGGATAGTGTGTATGTGTATATAGAAGGGGCTGTCTTTATGCCCGAGGATAGTGTGTATGTGTATATAGAAGGGGCTGTCTTTATGCCTGAGGATAGTGTGTATGTGTATTTCGAAGGGGCTGTCTTTATACCTGAGGATAGTGTGTATGTGTATATAGAAGGGGCTGTCTTTATGCCTGAGGATAGTGTGTATGTGTATATAGAAGGGGCTGTCTTTATGCCCGAGGATAGTGTGTATGTGTATATAGAAGGGGCTGTCTTTATGCCCGAGGATAGTGTGTATGTGTATATAGAAGGGGCTGTCTTTATGCCTGAGGATAGTGTGTATGTGTATATAGAAGGGGCTGTCTTTATGCCCGAGGATAGTGTGTATGTGTATATAGAAGGGGCTGTCTTTATGCCTGAGGATAGTGTGTATGTGTATATAGAAGGGGCTGTCTTTATGCCTGAGGATAGTGTGTATGTGTATATAGAAGGGGCTGTCTTTATGCCCGAGGATAGTGTGTATGTGTATATAGAAGGGGCTGTCTTTATGCCTGAGGATAGTGTGTATGTGTATATAGAAGGGGCTGTCTTTATGCCTGAGGATAGTGTGTATATGTGTATATAGAAGAGGGCTGTCTTTATGCCCGAGGATAGTGTGTATATGTGTATATAGAAGGGGCTGTCTTTATGCCTGAGGATAGTGTGTATATGTGTATATAGAAGGGGCTGTCTTTATGCCCGAGGATAGTGTGTATGTGTATATAGAAGGGGCTGTCTTTATGCCTGAGGATAGTGTGTATATGTGTATATAGAAGGGGCTGTCTTTATGCCCGAGGATAGTGTGTATGTGCATATAGAAGGGGCTGTGTTTATGCCCGAGGATAGTGTGTATGTGTATATAGAAGGGGCTGTCTTTATGCCCGAGGATAGTGTGTATGTGTATATAGAAGGGGCTGTCTTTATACCTGAGGATAGTGTGTATGTGTATATAGAAGGGGCTGTCTTTATGCCCGAGGATAGTGTGTATGTGTATATAGAAGTGGCTGTCTTTATGCCTGAGGATAGTGTGTATATGTGTATATAGAAGGGGCTGTCTTTATGCCCGAGGATAGTGTGTATGTGTATATAGAAGGGGCTGTCTTTATGCCCGAGGATAGTGTGTATATGTGTATATTGAAGGGGCTGTCTTTATGCCTGAGGATAGTGTGTATGTGTATATAGAAGGGGCTGTCTTTATGCCCGAGGATAGTGTGTATATGTGTATATTGAAGGGGCTGTCTTTATGCCTGAGGATAGTGTGTATGTGTATATAGAAGGGGCTGTCTTTATGCCCGAGGATAGTGTGTATGTGTATATAGAAGGGGCTGTCTTTATGCCCGAGGATAGTGTGTATGTGTATATAGAAGGGGCTGTCTTTATGCCCGAGGATAGTGTGTATGTGTATATAGAAGGGGCTGTCTTTATACCTGAGGATAGTGTGTATGTGTATATAGAAGGGGCTGTCTTTATGCCCGAGGATAGTGTGTATGTGTATATAGAAGGGGCTGTCTTTATGCCTGAGGATAGTGTGTATGTGTATATAGAAGGGGCTGTCTTTATGCCCGAGGATAGTGTGTATGTGTATTTCGAAGGGGCTGTCTTTATACCTGAGGATAGTGTGTATGTGTATATAGAAGGGGCTGTCTTTATGCCTGAGGATAGTGTGTATGTGTATATAGAAGGGGCTGTCTTTATGCCCGAGGATAGTGTGTATGTGTATATAGAAGGGGCTGTCTTTATGCCCGAGGATAGTGTGTATGTGTATATAGAAGGGGCTGTCTTTATGCCCGAGGATAGTGTGTATGTGTATATAGAAGGGGCTGTCTTTATACCTGAGGATAGTGTGTATGTGTATATAGAAGGGGCTGTCTTTATACCTGAGGATAGTGTGTATGTGTATATAGAAGGGGATGTCTTTATGCCTGAGGATAGTGTGTATGTGTATATAGAAGGGGCTGTCTTTATGCCCGAGGATAGTGTGTATGTGTATATAGAAGGGGCTGTCTTTATGCCTGAGGATAGTGTGTATGTGTATATAGAAGGGGCTGTCTTTATGCCCGAGGATAGTGTGTATGTGTATATAGAAGGGGCTGTCTTTATACCTGAGGATAGTGTGTATATGTGTATATAGAAGGGGCTGTCTTTATGCCTGAGGATAGTGTGTATGTGTATATAGAAGGGGCTGTCTTTATGCCTGAGGATAGTGTGTATATGTGTATATAGAAGAGGGCTGTCTTTATGCCCGAGGATAGTGTGTATGTGTATATAGAAGGGGCTGTCTTTATGCCCGAGGATAGTGTGTATATGTGTATATAGAAGGGGCTGTCTTTATGCCTGAGGATAGTGTGTATATGTGTATATAGAAGGGGCTGTCTTTATGCCTGAGGATAGTGTGTATATGTGTATATAGAAGGGGCTGTCTTTATGCCCGAGGATAGTGTGTATGTGTATATAGAAGGGGCTGTCTTTATACCTGAGGATAGTGTGTATGTGTATATAGAAGGGGCTGTCTTTATGCCCGAGGATAGTGTGTATGTGTATATAGAAGGGGCTGTCTTTATGCCTGAGGATAGTGTGTATGTGTATATAGAAGGGGCTGTCTTTATACCTGAGGATAGTGTGTATGTGTATATAGAAGGGGCTGTCTTTATGCCTGAGGATAGTGTGTATGTGTATATAGAAGGGGCTGTCTTTATGCCCGAGGATAGTGTGTGTATGTGTATATAGAAGGGGCTGTCTTTATACCCGAGGATAGTGTGTATGTGTATATAGAAGGGGCTGTCTTTATACCCGAGGATAGTGTGTATGTGTATATAGAAGGGGCTGTCTTTATGCCCGAGGATAGTGTGTATGTGTATATAGAAGGGGCTGTCTTTATGCCTGAGGATAGTGTGTATGTGTATATAGAAGGGGCTGTCTTTATGCCTGAGGATAGTGTGTATGTGTATATAGAAGGGGCTGTCTTTATGCCTGAGGATAGTGTGTATGTGTATATAGAAGGGGCTGTCTTTATACCTGAGGATAGTGTGTATGTGTATATAGAAGGGGCTGTCTTTATGCCCGAGGATAGTGTGTATGTGTATATAGAAGGGGCTGTCTTTATGCCTGAGGATAGTGTGTATGTGTATATAGAAGGGGCTGTCTTTATGCCTGAGGATAGTGTGTATGTGTATATAGAAGGGGCTGTCTTTATGCCCGAGGATAGTGTGTATGTGTATATAGAAGGGGCTGTCTTTATGCCTGAGGATAGTGTGTATGTGTATATAGAAGGGGCTGTCTTTATGCCTGAGGATAGTGTGAATATGTGTATATAGAAGGGGCTGTCTTTATGCCCGAGGATAGTGTGTATGTGTATATAGAAGGGGCTGTCTTTATGCCTGAGGATAGTGTGTATATGTATATAGAAGGGGCTGTCTTTATGCCCGAGGATAGTGTGTATGTGTATATAGAAGGGGCTGTCTTTATGCCTGAGGATAGTGTGTATGTGTATATAGAAGGGGCTGTCTTTATGCCTGAGGATAGTGTGTATATGTGTATATAGAAGGGGCTGTCTTTATGCCTGAGGATAGTGTGTATGTGTATATAGAAGGGGCTGTCTTTATGCCTGAGGATAGTGTGTATGTGTATATAGAAGGGGCTGTCTTTATGCCTGAGGATAGTGTGTATGTGTATATAGAAGGGGCTGTCTTTATGCCTGAGGATAGTGTGTATGTGTATATAGAAGGGGCTGTCTTTATGCCCGAGGATAGTGTGTATGTGTATATAGAAGGGGCTGTCTTTATGCCTGAGGATAGTGTGTATATGTGTATATAGAAGGGGCTGTCTTTATGCCCGAGGATAGTGTGTATATGTGTATATAGAAGGGGCTGTCTTTATGCCTGAGGATAGTGTGTATGTGTATATAGAAGGGGCTGTCTTTATGCCTGAGGATAGTGTGTATGTGTATATAGAAGGGGCTGTCTTTATGCCCGAGGATAGTGTGTATGTGTATATAGAAGGGGCTGTCTTTATGCCTGAGGATAGTGTGTATGTGTATATAGAAGGGGCTGTCTTTATGCCCGAGGATAGTGTGTATGTGTATATAGAAGGGGCTGTCTTTATGCCTGAGGATAGTGTGTATGTGTATATAGAAGGGGCTGTCTTTATGCCCGAGGATAGTGTGTATGTGTATATAGAAGGGGCTGTCTTTATGCCTGAGGATAGTGTGTATGTGTATATAGAAGGGGCTGTCTTTATGCCCGAGGATAGTGTGTATGTGTATATAGAAGGGGCTGTCTTTATGCCTGAGGATAGTGTGTATGTGTATATAGAAGGGGCTGTCTTTATACCTGAGGATAGTGTGTATGTGTATATAGAAGGGGCTGTCTTTATGCCTGAGGATAGTGTGTATGTGTATATAGAAGGGGCTGTCTTTATACCTGAGGATAGTGTGTATGTGTATATAGAAGGGGCTGTCTTTATGCCCGAGGATAGTGTGTATGTGTATATAGAAGGGGCTGTCTTTATGCCCGAGGATAGTGTGTATGTGTATATAGAAGGGGCTGTCTTTATGCCTGAGGATAGTGTGTATATGTATATAGAAGGGGCTGTCTTTATGCCTGAGGATAGTGTGTATGTGTATATAGAAGGGGCTGTCTTTATGCCTGAGGATAGTGTGTATGTGTATATAGAAGGGGCTGTCTTTATGCCTGAGGATAGTGTGTATGTGTATATAGAAGGGGCTGTCTTTATGCCCGAGGATAGTGTGTATGTGTATATAGAAGGGGCTGTCTTTATGCCTGAGGATAGTGTGTATATGTGTATATAGAAGGGGCTGTCTTTATGCCCGAGGATAGTGTGTATATGTGTATATAGAAGGGGCTGTCTTTATGCCTGAGGATAGTGTGTATGTGTATATAGAAGGGGCTGTCTTTATGCCTGAGGATAGTGTGTATGTGTATATAGAAGGGGCTGTCTTTATGCCCGAGGATAGTGTGTATGTGTATATAGAAGGGGCTGTCTTTATGCCTGAGGATAGTGTGTATGTGTATATAGAAGGGGCTGTCTTTATGCCCGAGGATAGTGTGTATGTGTATATAGAAGGGGCTGTCTTTATGCCTGAGGATAGTGTGTATATGTGTATATAGAAGGGGCTGTCTTTATGCCCGAGGATAGTGTGTATGTGTATATAGAAGGGGCTGTCTTTATGCCCGAGGATAGTGTGTATATGTGTATATAGAAGTGGCTGTCTTTATGCCCGAGGATAGTGTGTATGTGTATATAGAAGGGGCTGTCTTTATGCCTGAGGATAGTGTGTATGTGTATATAGAAGGGGCTGTCTTTATGCCTGAGGATAGTGTGAATATGTGTATATAGAAGGGGCTGTCTTTATGCCCGAGGATAGTGTGTATGTGTATATAGAAGGGGCTGTCTTTATGCCTGAGGATAGTGTGTATATGTATATAGAAGGGGCTGTCTTTATGCCCGAGGATAGTGTGTATGTGTATATAGAAGGGGCTGTCTTTATGCCTGAGGATAGTGTGTATGTGTATATAGAAGGGGCTGTCTTTATGCCTGAGGATAGTGTGTATATGTGTATATAGAAGGGGCTGTCTTTATGCCTGAGGATAGTGTGTATGTGTATATAGAAGGGGCTGTCTTTATGCCTGAGGATAGTGTGTATGTGTATATAGAAGGGGCTGTCTTTATGCCTGAGGATAGTGTGTATGTGTATATAGAAGGGGCTGTCTTTATGCCTGAGGATAGTGTGTATATGTGTATATAGAAGGGGCTGTCTTTATGCCTGAGGATAGTGTGTATGTGTATATAGAAGGGGCTGTCTTTATGCCCGAGGATAGTGTGTATGTGTATATAGAAGGGGCTGTCTTTATGCCCGAGGATAGTGTGTATGTGTATATAGAAGGGGCTGTCTTTATGCCTGAGGATAGCGGGAATGCTGCACGCCATTTTCATTATAATAATACCATAGGCAAGCAGCATGGTAACCCCCCACCCACAACCGTCTCTGTGCCAGGGCGACCCCCCCCTTCTCCAGTCTGTTTGTGACAGGAGGGCCCTTTTCCCTCACTGTGCCAGGGTGATCCCCCTCCCCACTAATCTTTACTTGAAAGGTGCAGAGAGCACAGCAATCATTAATAAATCTGTGAAAATAGAAATGACTTAGGCAGTGATGTGAAGAAAGAGATTTTCTGAACAGGCCGTATAGACAGTGAGTACGAACAACTGACGTTCCTGAACAGTGTTGTTGTATTATTTATAAACGGTGTCCGAATGCGCTTCAATTGTGTGATGTCAGATCCCCGGTAATTATATGCGCATTTGTTTTGCATTTGGAGTGTTTATGTGCAACCGTTAAAATAGAGGCTGCTAAAAATGTTTGACTCACTACATTGCGCAGCCTACATTTTCTGTCCTGGCTACTTCACTGTGCTCCCACCCTGTGCGTCCCTGTATTTGGTTTAGAAAATATGCTCACCTTAGTTGAGACTAGAAGTTTTTTCAATATACCACAAGGCTGGGAATGTGGCTTCAGAGACTCGCTCCACGGCACTACCAACTGGCCAAAGCTTGTAAATAAGAAAGGAATACTTGCATTTCTGTAGCGCCTTTCACAGCTTCAGGACGTCCCAATGCGCTTTACAGCCAATGAAGTACTTTTGAAAGTGTAGTCACTGTTGTAATGTAAGGAATTACTATATTGTTACAGGTAACTATTTGGATACAGGATTCCCATTCTAATGTTTATATAGAATTAAATCTGGACATAAAAGATGACCAAAAATCGTGATACAAGGAAGGTGGACAGGAAATGTGTAAGATTTTTAATAATACACAAGTCGATCTTCCACGGCGTTCAATCAAGACCAAATTTAGTCTTCAGGTAAACTGGGTTAGAGGGCCAAGGCGTTCAGCTGTAAGTCAGTACCCATTCTAAAGTTATATATTCTGTCCTAATTCTTATGTAATACTACAATGTAATATTATTACTTATATAGTAAATAGCAAAACTTAGGGCAATCTGGGAAGCAGAGAAGTTGAGTTGTTTGAAGCAGAGGAGTTTCTCTGCACTCTAGGCTGAGGAGCTGGGAGCTGCAAAACCAAGGTGTTACAGCATCACCCCTGGTGGGAGGGTGTAACTACAGCGTGACGTGTTTACATAGGCCGTGCCATTGTACATGTGAACATAGGAATTTATAATAGGAAAAAAATCACAAAAAAGTGTGATAAAAACTTAACATAAGTAAGGTTTTTGAGACAGAAAGTGTGTACCCACAAAAGATATTTTTATATATAGTGTGGTGAGAGATTTGGTGTTTCTATTTCCTGCAGCCCCTGTACACATACAGTACATTCCAAGTAAAAGGAACGATTCACTCCTGTCTGATATTGTACAGCTCATGTGCATCTCAGTGTCAGTCCCTGTACGTAAGGTAAAAGGAAAAATCATCTCTCCATCACCACGATCGACTACTTCCACCTTTGCAACCTCGCCCGTCTCCACCCCTGCCTCAGCTCACCTGCTGCTGAAACCCTCATCCATGTCTTTGTTACCTCCAGACTCGGCTATTCCAATGCTCTCCTGGCCAGCCTCCCATCTTGCAGCCTCCGTAAACTTAAGCTCAAGTTCAAGTTCAAATTGAGCTTCCAAAACTCTGCTGCGCGTATCCTAACTCGTACCAAGTCCCGTTCACCCATCGCCCTGGTACTCGCAGTCCTACATTGGCTCCCAGTCCGGCAACGCCTCCATTTTAAAATTCTTTCAAATTCATCATTTTCAAATCCCTCCCGGTCTCTGTAACCTACTCCAGCCGTATAATCCTCCGAGATCTCTGCACTTCTCCAATTCTGGCCTCTTGCACATCTCCAATTTTCACCGCTCCACTATTGGTGGCCGTGCCTTCAGCTGCCTTGGCCATAAGCTCTGAAATTACCTCCCTAAACCTCTCCGCCTCTCTCTCCTCCTTTAAGACGTTACTTAAAGCCTGTCTCTTTGACCAAGCTTTTGGTCACCTGTCATCATATCTCATGTAGCTCGGTGTCAAATTTTGTTTGCTAATCACTTCTGTGAAACGCTTTGGGTCCATTTACTACGTTAAAGGCGCTATATAAATGCAAGTTGTTTTTGTTGTTGCCCTGGGAGTGTTGGGACAATTTGCTTTGTATCTAACCCATTCTGTACTTGACCTGGAAGTGCCTGATAGACAGCTTTGCTCTGTATCTGACCCTAACCTGGGAGTGTATGATGCTGACTTGACTTGGTGTCATCCCCCACCATTCTGTGCATAAAATTGATGAATTCCAGCACAATACTGAAATAGTCAGTCTGAAATATCCAACAGCCAGCAGGTCAGTCTATCTTTCATCATTTGTTTATTAGCTGTTTAGCTGTTTACAACACTGAGTCTGGGTGCGACTTAAAACTTCACTTAAAACTAGCGAGGCAGTTCCTGTGGTTTGCTGCTGCCATTATCTGCGAGAAGGCAAACAAAAGTGTGCAACCCACAGCCCAAGCACCCTGTGCTGCAGATTTGCAGCATCTAAAAGTGCACCCTAGGTGTGAAAAACAAAACGTTGAGTTTGGGCTTGGAACCAGACATGAACGTATTTAGTTTAAAGTTCGGCCTTCTCAAATGCAGCACTGAGGCACATGGCCCAGCACAATCCCAGGGTCCATCCCAGTCAGTGCCGTCAACTGGTGCCAGAGGCAGCGATGGTTGTCCTCGCTGTCAGGAAGGGGGAAATTCAGCCACAGTTTCTGCTCCTGATTATTAGAAAGTAAGAGCTTGCATTTATAACACAACCTCAGCCAATGAAGTACTTTTGAAGGGTAGTCACTGTTGTAATCACAGAATCACAGAAACCCCACAGTGCAGATAGAGGCCATTTCGGCCCATCGAGCCTGCACCGACACATATCCCACCCGATCCCCGTAACCCCTACACCAACACATATCCCACCCTATCCCCGTAACCCCACGTATTTAATCCCCCTAACACTAAGGGTCAATTTATCATAGCCAATCAACCTAACCCGCACATCTTTAGACTGTGGGAGGAAACCGGAGCACCCGGAGGAAACCCACGCAAACACGGGGAGAATGTGCAAACTCCACACAGACAGTCACCCGAGGCCGGATTCGAACCCGGGTCCCTGGCGCTGTGAGGCAACAGTGCTAACCACTATGCCACCGTGCTGTGTAGGAAATGCGGCAGCCAATTTGCACACAGCAAGCACCCACAAACAGCAATGTGATAATGACCAGATCATCTGTTTTAGTGATGTTGGGTGAGGGTTAATATTGGCCAGGACACCGGGGAAAACTCCCCCGCTCTTCTTCGAAGTAGTGGCATGGGATCTTATGCGTCCGCCCGAGAGGGCAGACAGGGTCTCAGTTTAACATCTCATCCGAAAGACTCACCTCCGACAGTGCCGCACTCCCTCAGCACCGTACTGGAGTGTCAGCCTAGATTTTTGTGCTCAAATCTACTTGAACCCACAACCTGTTGACTCAGAGGCGAGAGTGCTGCCAACTGAGCCACAGTTGACCCTATCCATTGACTCCTGCTGGATAGTGCGCATGTTTGCAGACATCAGATGAGGACAGGATTAAACTCAGCTGTGATATCCCCATGGACAAAGATCCTGTCACTAGCCTCTTGCCACTGGGAGGGGGAGATACCAGAGGACAACTGATGCCTGTGGAACTATAACCCGGGAAGGTCAGGGAGGGAGCTAAATCATCTTTGGTACTTAGGTTGAAAACTCTGCTCTCCTTGTCAACATTAAGAAATGTTAAACCAAGGTTCTGTCTGCCTGTACTGTGGGTTCAGGTAAGTATTAAAGATGCTATGGTAGTACAGGAAGAGGAGCTTGGCATTCTCTCAGTATCCTGGCCAACAGGACCAAAAAAATACACATCTATTGGCTATTCATCTCATTTGATGTTTGTGAAATCTTGCTGTGTACAAAATGTCTGTCATATTTGCTTACACACCAATAACTACACCTGAATGTAAATGATTGTGTAAAACACTTTGGGATGTTTGAGATATGATAAGGCACTACTTAAATGCCAGCTTTTCAAAGAGAGACAAGTAGGTAGTGAGATTATTATTGGTTTGAGAAAGGATGAGGCCTCCTATTTCTCAACTATATGCTTCCCCTTGATGACATCATCCGAAAACACAGCGTCAGTTTCCACATGTAGGCTGATAACACCCAGCTCTACCTCACCACCATCTCTCTCGACTCCTCCACAGTCTCTAAATTGTCAGACTGCTTGTCCGACATCCAGTACTGGATGAGCAGAAATTTCCTCTAATTAAATATTGGGAAGACCGAAGTCGTTGTCTTCAGTCCCCGCCACAAACACCGTTCGCTAGCCACCGACTCCATCCCTCTCCCTGGCAACTGTCTGAGGCTGAACCAGACTGTTCGCAACTTTGACCCCAAAATGTGCTTCCAACTAAATAACCGCGCCATCACTAAGACCGCCATTTTCCACCTTCGTAACATCGTCCGACTCCACCCCTGCGTCCGCTCATCTGCTGCTGAAACCCTCATCCATGCCATTCTCACCTCTAGACTTGACTATTCCAACGCATTCCTGGCCGGCCTCCCAAGTTCTACCCTCCATAAACTTGAGGTCATCCAAAATTCTGCTGCCCGTTCACCCATCACCCCTGTGCTCGCTGACCTACATTGGCTCCCGGTTAAGCAACGCCTCGATTATAAAATTCTCATCCTTGTTTTCAAACTCCTCCACGGCCTCGCCCCTCCCTATTTCTGTAATCTCCTTCAGCCCCACAACTACGTTAAAGGTGCTATATAAATGCAAGTTGTTGTTGTAGTGTGAAAGGTCAAGAGAATGTGAAGTTTACCTTCAACAGGAGCGATGGGGCATAAGTACTGAAATTTTTACTTATTTATTTTATTGTATTTTGATGTTAGTTTAATTTACTTCATTTTTACAGCTGTTTATTTGTGTCGTACCTGTGGTCTGGTTTGAGTTGCTAATTGATTAATCGCTTGCACGATTGGTGTGATTAGCTGCTGTTCCCCGTAGCAGTTGCGACACCGTGTGAATAAAGAGAGTATCAATTTGAGCTTACTGCTGAGCGATTAGTCTTAAGCAGCGAGAAACCTGTGGTGTGCAAAACGCCAAGAGGGTGTGGAGTTCAGCCTTGAAATGCTGTTGGAAGAGGGGTAGTGGTATTAATCAAAGATTTCATCATATCATAGAACATAGGGATGAGTTCAGCCTCGGGGAGCAGAGGTGGCACGATTAATCTAAAATTCCATTACAGAACTAGGACACAGGGCTAATAGAGGGGATGGTACAAAAGCTGAATCTATTTGGTTAGAGTTAAGGATTAAGAAGGGAACTAGTACTCCATTGGGAGTATATTATAGACACCCAAACAGTGGAAAGGAGATGCAGGAAGAGGTATGGAGATCAATCAGAAAGATGCAGGAACAACAGGGCCATTAACATTGGATATTTAGGGACAGTCAGCAGCATCTGTACAAGGCAAGTCGTGTCTGAGAAAGTTAATGGAGTTCATTGAGGAAATGATGGAATATATTGATAAAGGAAATGCAGTGCATGTTGTGAGAATGGATTTTCAGACAGCATTTGAAAAGGTGCCACATAGGAGGCTTATTGATAAAAATGAAGGCACTTGTTGTAATGTAGAAGCAGGTATAAAACGTTGGTTAAAGGACAGAAAACAGTGTTGCTTGTGGTTAATGGATGTTTTTTCGACTGGATGTTCCCCAGGTCTTCGTCTTCTTAGGCAGTCCCTCGGAACCGAGGATGTCTTGCTTCCACATTAAAAATGAGTTCTCAGGTGACTGATGAGTCCAATGCGGGACCTACAGTCTCTGTCACAGGTGGGGCAGACGGTGGTTGAAGGGGCGGGTGGGTGTTGGGTGCTTGGGTTGACGTGCGCTCCTTGCGCTGCCTGCGCTCGGCTTCCGCTCGCTCCCGGCGAAGAGACTCGAGGTGTTCAGCACCTTCCCGGATGCTTCTCCTCCACTTTGTGCGGTCTTGGGCCAGGGATTCCCAGGTGTCGGTGGGGATGTTACACTTTTTCAAGGAGGCTTTGAGGGCGTCCTTGAAGCGTTTCCTCTGCCCACCTGGGGCTCTCTTGCCGTGCTGGAGCTCCGAGTAGAGCGCTTGCGGACAATGTGAGGTTATCACCAGTAGCATCAAAAAGATCGTGGATTTCCTCAATTCATTGGTTAAGGAGCAGCAGCCAGTGAATAATAAAAAAACAGCAGTAACAATTGTGTTACCAAAGAAGAGCTTCCTCTTCACTCCCACTCACTCTAGTGGGTGCCAGTAATGCTGGGCTTTCGGGCCTGTTTCATGTCATATCCTGTTAGTTTGTTTCGGACTTGACGGTAGTGGAAAATAAAATTGCATCTAATTTCCAGTTAACAATTAAAGGGGGTGGGGTAAATATATAATTAGAATTTCTCTTCCTTTTCCCTTGCCCAAGGTGTTGACTTCTTGCATGGTTATAGAATCATAGAATGGTTACAGCACAGAAGGAGGCCATTTGGCCCGTCAAGCCTGTTATGGTTCCTTAGATATCAGTTGCCCTCTGAAACTTCACCCAAGTCCCCATTCTTCATGTGTGAACCTAGACAGCGAGTGTCAGCAGCTATTTGACCATGGCAGCATAGCAGTTCTCAACTGATCTTCATACAGGGGTTGCTGAAGCTAATCATATCACCCCAACTGCCATCCAGGCAGAGATCAGCTACCTTAACACAGTCTAGACATTGAATGGGTTTTAAATCATCTGAGAGTCATAAAGTCATAACGGCACGGAAGGAGGCCATTCGACCCATCGAGTCCATGCCGGCTCTCTGTAGAGCAATCCAGTCAGTCCCATTCCCCCGCTCTATCCCCGTAACCCTGCAAGTTTATTTCCCTCAAGTGCCTATCCGGTCTCCCCTTGAAAACACTGAGTGTCTCCGCTTCCACCACTTCCATCGGCAGCGAGTTCCAGGTCCTCATTACATGCTGCATAAAAAAAACCTTAAATCTGTGTCCTCTAGTTCTTGTACCATCAAATGGTGAGAACAGCCTTTCCCCGTCTAGCCTATCCAAACCCGCCATAATCTTGTTCACCTCTATCAAATCACCCCTCAACCTCCTTTGCTCTAATGAAAACAAATCCAGCTTCTCCAATCTGCCCTTGTAGCTAAGATCCCCCATCCCCGGAACCATTCTGGTAAATCTCCTCTGCACCCTCTCAAGGGCCTTCACATCCTTCTGTGTAATAAAATGACTTAATGACTGTGTATATATTAGAGGTAGTTTTGCTCATTCAAAAATATAACTCTAAATATCACAAGTATTGTGGGATTCTTGCACACTCATGAAAGAACTTGTTGAACACTGATGCATTATCTCAAGATTGTTTCCCGAATTGCCTGCTACCTTAAGAAAATCCGGGCCTAAACAGCAGCGCATTGAAATCCACCAAACTGAGTATCTGTAAAGAGGAGCATCTCTTCATTCTATAACATCAGTGTGTCCAATGGTGTATAGTAAGGAAGGCCTCCTTCACCCTGTTGGCAGGACACAAAAGCTCGTCATTCACTTCTTACCTCTAATTTCCAACCTCTCTCAATGCAGCACTCCCTCAGATCTGCACTGGAGGTTATGCGATCAATCATCTTCTAGTCACATATATTTACTATATTTGTTTTACTTATTTAATATGTTTAATTGAATAACGAATTTTTATATAGAAAAAAATACTTGTGTTGTGTTACAGGGGGTGCGTGGAATTTTTATAACACGGGAGGGGTCCACAGAAGCAAAAAGGTTGAGAGCCCCTAGTATAGAGTAATGGGGTAAAGCTAAATTTGGGAAATCATAGGTTATTTCCCAGTTGGAACATTGTGTCCAGTTTCGGCACCTCCTTTTAGGAAGGATATCAAGGCCTTGGAGAGGGTGTAGAAGAGATTCACTAAGATCCATCTTTCGGATGAGACGTTAAACCGAGGCCCCATCTGCCCACTCTGGTGGATGTAAAAGATGCACTTTGAGACATCCTGAGGTTGTAAAAGGTGCTATATAAATGTAAGTCTATCTTTAAGATGATACCAGGGATTCGAGGCTTTAGTCATGAGGAGATGCATGTTGACGTGATTCCAATATGCTGTACTGCATTCACAACAAATCCCCACATATACTCATGACTGAAACAGAGCACAGAGAAATTAAGAGATGAATTGATTAGTCCATGCAATAAAAAAAACACAGAAGAATTTGAACATCACCGGGGCTGAAAAGAGTAGGAGAGAAGATGAGGTTGATCAAGAAGCACAGGTTTGGATTTGCAAAGTTTTGGTTTTGAAAGGCTGTAGACTGTAGGGGGAAGGGAAGATTGAGGGAGGTAAGAAGTTCCACAGTTCTGAGGTCCAGGAAAAGGATGGTGTGACGAGCCTGGATTTCAGCATAGTGAGCAGGGAGGAGGAAGAATACGTGGGATGAGGTATTTGGAACTTAGGAGGAATAAGTGAGGAGAGTTCAGAGGAGCAAAGACCATAGTAGTATTGAAATAATGAGGGACAAGAGTGGCTGTGACAGAGAAAGTGGAAGCTATATTTGAGAGAAGGATCATCTAACAGAGAACTCAGGATAAGTGCGATAGTGTGATTGTGATACAATGATGCATTTGTGCATGTGTGAGGTGAAAATGGTTCACTCTTCCCCAGATGACTGAGTGGGCCTTGGTTGCCATTGGAGACAGCACCTCGAGGTGTCAAGAGTTTGTAGACCGTGCATAACACATTTTGGTTTTCACACTCGTGTGTTATCAACACCATGAATGGCATTGGGTGGTGGCTTGCTGCTAGCGAGACTGTTCTTTTTTTTAATTTGAAGGAAGGGGCAAGGTCTTGTCAGAATTGGACAGTCCCTCTTTCTGACACGATAAGAAAACAGTGCAAAGTTAAAAACCATAAGACCTGGAGATCAAGCAGAGTGTCAACAACGGTGAGTTGAGAAAGAAGTTGGAGAGAAGACACTAGGAATGGATTCCTTTGGATTGGTAGGTGCAAGTTGCAATGACTGTGTCAATGTTTTACACATACGGTTCCTTCTGTCTAATTTAATGAAGTTTGTTTTATTTTACTTCAGAAGAATTTGCTGTGCTTGATCCTGCTTCGCTGTATCCATCAGACTAGCACTTTGGAGAATGTTCTGGAAGATTTTCTGGTAAGGATAGAACATTAATTGTATGTATCTGTCTTTCTTATATTTCTTTTGTTCTCCTTTTGTCTTGCACCAAATGTTTCTTTCTCTCTGTGTTTCTCCTTCGGTGTCTCTCCCTGCCTGTCACATTCTCCTGCTCGGTTTCTCACTCTTTCCCTCTTGGTCTCGCTTTGTTCCTGTCTATCTCTCTTTGACTCTCCCTCCGTTTTTCTCTGTTTTCATTCCCTCTTTCTGTATCTCACTGTTTTATGCCTCTTCCTGTTTTTCTCTGTCTCACCCTCTTGTGTTTCTCTCCCACCTTCTTTCTCTCTTGCTGTCTCTCCATCTCTCTTAATTTCTTTCTTTCTGTCTGTCTCTCTCTCTCTTTGTATCTCTTCCTCTGTGTGCCTATGTCCCTTCTCTCCCTCTGTGTCTATCTCTCTCCCTCTGTGCCTCCCTCCCTGTCTCTTCCTCTTCCTCTCTGTCTCCCCTTCTGTCATTCTCCTGTGTCTCCGATTTCTCTCTGTCCTTCCCTTCCTTTCTCCCACAAGTGTCCCCATGCGATTTTCTAGCCATTAAAATTAATGGAATGAACAGCACTGGATCAGGTGTCCAATTTCCTGATATGCACCCACCATGTGTGCAAGGGAAATGTCCACTAAAGTTTGAAATTTTCTCCCTGTTGCCCGAAAGGTGCTGGGCGGTGACCCGTTGCTGGGTATGATGCCATGCTATCAACCACCCCCTGGGACTCACCTGTGTGAGCGTTCAGGCAGCGAGTGTCAGGTCATGGGGGGAATCACAGCTGAGCCCGACTGTGTCCTGACCTGATGTCCATATGCTTACATTGCTCCACAGGTAGTCTCTGTTTAATCATCAAAGTCAGAAGACTGGCTGATCCTAGCCAGATAGCCCTTGAGGCAAATGGGGACTTTCATTACATTTTACATCATAAGGAAATCTGTATTTTATTTTAATATCTAATTACAAGAACAGGGAGGTCACTTTAAATTTCTCTTGCTGCAACTTCTGGTCTAGATGAATTTACAGGATCACCAAGAAACTCAAACTGGCTGGGATTGAAAGGGATGCTTCATATCTTAATAAGTTAATTGGAACCTTTGTTGCTTGCTTTGTTCTGTGAATGGTCCACTGAGTCAGAAACTATTTACATAGAATTTACAGCATAGAAACAGGCCATTCGGCCCAACTGGTCTGTGCCGGCGTTTATGCTCCACACGAACCTCCTCCCACCCCTTCATCTAACTGTATCAGCATAACCTTCTATTCCTTTCTCCCTCATGTGTTTATCTTATCACCTTAAAGGCATCTACACTAGTCACCTCAATCACTCCCTGTGGGAGCGAGTTCCCCATTCTCACCACTCTCTGAGTAAAGACGTTTCTCCTGAATTCCCTATTGGGTTTATTAGTGACTATCTTATTTTTATGGCCCCTAGTTTTGGTCTCCCCCACAAGTGGAAACATCTTCTCCATGTCTACCCTATCAAACCCTTTCATAATCTTCTATCAGGTCACCCCTCAGCCTTCTCTTTTCTAGAGAAAAGAGCCCCAGCCTGTTCAGTCTTTCCTGATAGTTGTATACCCCTCAGTTCTGGTATCATCCTTGTAAATATTTTTTGCACCTTCTCCAGTGTCTCTATATCGTTTTCATAATAAGGAGCCCAGAACTGTGCACAGTACTCCAAGTGTGGTCTAACTAAGGTTCTATACAAGTTTAGCATAGCTTCTCTCCTTTTTAATTCTATCCCTCTAGAAATGAACTCGTGCTTCGCAAATTTTGAAATTGTACTTTTCAATTCCCGAGTCGAAATTGTTTATGTAAATGGTTAACCATGGTGGCCCCAGCACTTCCCACTTTCCACCAATCTGAGTAACTACCTTCAACCCCTACTCTGTTTTCTGTTTTATAGCCAGCTTGCTATCCATTCATAGAAACACAGAAGATAGGAGCAGGAGCAAGCCATTCGGCCCCTCAAGCCTGTTCCGCCATTTAATGAGATCATGACTGATCATCCAAATTCAGTACCCTGTCCCTGCTTTCTCCCCATATCCCTTGATCCCTTTAGCCTTAAGAAATATATCTTACTCCTTCTTGAATATATTTAATGAATTGGCCTCAACTGTCTTCTGTGGTAGAGAATTTCACAGATTCACCACTCTCTGGGTGAAGAAATTCCTCCTCATCTCTGTCCTAAATGGCTTACCCCTTATCCTTAGACTGTGACCCCTGGTTCTGGACTCCCCCGCCATCGGAAACATCCTTCCTGCATCTAGTCTGTCTAGTCCTGTTAGAATTTTATAAGTTTCAATGAGATCCCCTCTCATTCTTCTAAACTCTAGTGAATATAAGCCTAATCGACTCAATCTCTCCTCATACGTCATTCCTGCCATCCCAGGTATCAGTCTGGTGAATCTTCGCTGCACTCCCTCCATGGCAAGAGCATCCTTCCTCAGATAAGGCGACCAAAACTGCACACAATACTCAAGGTGTGGTCTCACCAAGGCCCTGTACAACTGCAGCAAGGCATCCTTGCTCCTTTACTCGAATCCTCTCACTATGAAGGCCAACATACCATTTGCCTTCTTAACCGCCTGTTGCACCTGCATGCTTACCTTCAGCGACTGGTGCACAAGGACACCCAGGTCTCATTGCACTTCCCCTTTTCCCAATCTATTGCCGTTCAGATAATAATCTGTCTTCCTGTTTTTGCCACCAAAGTGGATAACCTCGCATTTATTCACATTATACTGCATCTGCCATGCATCTGCCCAATCACCCAACCTGTCCAAATCATACTGGAGTTTCTCTGCATCCTCCTCACAGCACACACGCCCACCCAGCTTTGTCATCTGCTACTTGTCCCCTGACTCCGCATGCTCTGACCTTAGTCATGAGTCTACTATGCAGTACCTTATCAAAGCCCTTGTCTACTCTTCAAAGGATTCAATAAGGTTGATAAAGCACGGCCTTCCCCATTGAAATCCGTGCTGACTGTTGTTTGTTATATTTTCGGTTTCTGATATATCTTTGAGTAAAGAATCCATTATCTTTCCTACCACAGACATTAAGCTAACAGGTCTATAGTTCCCTGGACTTGTTCCATCTCCCTTTTTAAATATAGGAATCACATTAGCTGTCCACCAGTCCGCTGGCACTATTCCCTTTTCTGCTGAATTTTTATAAATATGTAATTGTGCCTCTGCTATCTCTACCCTAGCTTCCTTTAATATGCATCTGGACAGGAGGTTTTATCCTCTCTAAGTCTGACTAGTTTATCAATTATCTCTCCCTTTTCTATCTTAAAATATCTTTATATAGAGTCATAGGGGGGAAAAATTCAGTTGTTTGCGCCTCCCGTTAGTGCCTTAAGAGGGCACTAATGGGGCGCAAAGCAACTAGCGCCCGGGCGCGGCGATGTTTGCGCCGCTAGTGAAATTAACTAGACATTTTGCGGTGACGCTAAACACTGCCGCCACGATCTCCTGCGCCGGCAGATCGTGATGTCAGTCGAGTGCGCAACGCCCCGGACCGGATATTGAGTGGCGCCCCCTGCCTTACCGCCTGCCGCTAGCAACGACAGGTTGAGGGGAGCGTTTTGCAATCAGAAAGACACTGGGGGAGCGCTATTTAAAGGCGACCGCTTCCTGCCTTTTTTTGTTGGTGACATTTGTGCACCACGCATTCTGAGAGAGAGAGAGACTTCTGGAGAGATTCAACATTGTGTGAAGGAGTTTTGGGTACTGAGCAGCACTTTGCAGGTTTATTTTGATTTGACCTTCCCTGCTTCGCCAGCGCTCTGAGGTAGCGCCTCGCTCCTCAGACTTTGCACCTTAAGACAGGTGTGAAGCGCCTGATTTAGCGCTCCAATCACCTCCAGGGGCGATAAAAGCCAAGTTTGCCGTCGGAGGCGATAATTAGCCCAAACGGGGCGATACTGAATTTTTCCCCCATAGAGTTATACAGCACAGAAAGAGGCCCTTCAGCCCATCGTGTCCGCGCTGGCCTTCGAGCCCTGTCTATTCTAATCCCATTTTCCAGCACTTGGTCCGTAGCCTTGTATGCTATGGCGTTTCAAGTGCACATCTAAATGCTTCTTGAATGTTGTGAGTGTTCCTGCCTCTACCACCCTTTCAGGCAGTGAGTTCCAGATTCCAACCACCCTCTGGGTGAAAAGGTTTTTCCTCAAATCCCCTCTAAACCTCCTGCCCCTTACCTTGACACTATGCCCCCTGGTTATTGACCCCTCTAAGAAGGGGAAAAGTTCCTTTCTATCTGCCCTATCTATGCCCCTCATAATTTTGTACACCTCAATCAGGTCCCCCCTCAGCCTTCTCTGCTCTAAGGAAAACAACCCCAGCCTGTCCAGTCTCTCTTCATAGCTGAAGCGCTCCAGCCCAGGAAACATCCTGGTGAATCTCCTCTGCACCTGCTCCAATGCAATCACATCCTTCCTATAGTGTGGTGACCAGAACTGCACACAGTATTCCAGCTGTGACCTAACTAGCGTTTTGTACAGCTCCATCATAACCTCCCTGCTCTTATATTCTATGCCTCAGCTAATGAAGGCAAGTATCCCATATGCCTTTTTAACCACCTTATCTACCTGTCCTGCTGCCTTCAGGGATCTATGTACATGCACACCAAGGTCCCTCTGATCCTCCGTCCTTCCTAGGGTCCTACCATTCATTGTGTATTCCCTTGCCTTGTTAGTCCTCCCAAAATGCATCACCTCATACTTTTCAGGGTTAAATTCCATTTGCCACTGTTCTGCCCATCTGACCAACCCATCTACATCATCCTGTAGCCTGAGGCTTCCCTCCTCGCTATTTACCACTCCACCAATTTTCATGTCATAGAGTCATAGAGTTATACAGCACGGATAGAGGCCCTTCGGCCCATCGTGTCCGCGCCGGCCATCAAGCCCTGTCTAATCTAATCCCATATTCCAGCATTTGGTCCGTAGCCTTGTATGCTATGGCATTTCAAGTGCTTGTTGAGATACCGCGGCAAACGTGGGAGTCGAGACCAGAGCTATTGAAAACTCAACTGCTTTATTCCAACCACATGACAAACAGGAACTAGAAAAGCCCGCGCATCCACTTAAATACTTCCCAGACAGGAAGTGCTCCTGGCAGCCTGTCCCTGCGGGAAACAAGTTGCTGGAGGAAAGGGCCCCCGGCTGGGGGCTTCTGCTTAGACTGTCTGTGCCGCCGTGAGCGGATTATGTCCAGTGGTGGCGTGTCGCCACAGAGCTCCCCCCAGAATCCGCTTAGGAGGAGTGGACGAGTCGTGACGGTGGTCTAATGGTTCTGCCGCAGCGGCTCTGAGTGGTCGCCGGTCTGGTTGGTTGGGTCGGGCTGTGCTGGCTTGCCGGGGGGACGGCCTCTAGTTGGAGGCTGGGCCACGGGGACCTGTTCCCCTGGTTCTGTGTGTGCTGGTTTGAGCCGGTCGATGGAGACTGTCTCGACCCTGTCGCCGAGTTGCAGCTTGAAGACCTTGTCCCCGGATTGTAGTACCTCGTACGGACTGTCGTACGGGGGTCGCAGGGGCCCGCGGTGCGCGTCGTGTCGCACGAAGACGAAGCTCGCCTGCTGTAAATTTGGCGGGACGTGAGGTGCGAGTTCGCCGTGTCGGTTGACCGGAAGTGGGGCGAACTGCTGAGCGGAAGAGAAAGAGTCGAGCCGCTGCTGTTCGGCCGACCAAGGCTTGGTAGGCTCCGGAAGGAATTCGCCTGGGACGCGCAGCGGTTGTCCGTAGACTAACTCCGCTGCCGAGGACTGGAGGTCTTCCTTGACCGCGGTGCGTAGGCCGAGTAGCACCCACGGTAGGCGGTCAGTCCAGGTACTGTCCTGCAGGCCGGCGCGGAGTGAGGCCTTGAGTGACCTGTGGAAGCGTTCACAAAGTCCGTTGGCCTGCGGGTGGTACGCCGTGGTGCGGTGGAGCGTCACCCCGAGGTTGCATGCTGTGGCCGTCCAGAGTTCGGAGGTGAACTGGGCGCCTCTGTCGGAGGTTATGTCGGCCGGTACGCCGAACCTCGCAACCCAGGTGTTAACGAACGCCCTGGCGATGTCGGCTGTGGTGGTGGAGGTCAGCGGCACTGCCTCAGGCCAGCGTGTGTAGCGGTCGACCATCGTGAGGAGATAAGTTTGGCCTTGCGATGGCGGCAGGGGACCGACGATGTCGACGCGTACGTGGTCGAAGCGGCGGCTGGGTACCTCGAAGTCTCCCAGGGGTGCTTTGGTGTGCAGCTGTACCTTAGCCCGTTGGCAGGCGAGGCAGCCCAAGTCTGAACATCTCTGCTGAGGCCGCGCCAGACGAAGCGCTTGGAGAGGAGTTTGACGGATGCGTGGGAACTCGGGTGAGAGAGCCCGTGGAGCGCGTCGAAGACGCGGCGGCGCCAGGTCTCAGGGACGACCGGCCTGGGTTGGCCGAGTGAGACGTCGCACGTGACTGCTGTGGCTTCGGGCCCGTGCGCGACCTTGGCTAGGCGTAGCCCTGGCAGGCTGGTAGCCGCCGAGAGGAGGTCTGGGTCCGTGAGCTGGGCCGCTGCTAGTTGTGCGTAGTCGACCGCGAGGTGATTCACACAGACGGCGGGACGGGAAAGGCAGTCGGCGACCACGTTGTCTCTACCGGAGACGTGCTGAATGTCCGTAGTAAACTCGGAGACGGCCGCGAGCTGGCGTTGCTGCCTAGCGGACCAGGGTTCGGTGTGCTTGGCCATCGCGTATGTGAGTGGCTTGTGGTCCACATACGCGGTGAAGGGGCAGCCTTCCAGGAGGAACCTGAAATGGCGGACCGACAGGTGGAGTGCGAGAAGCTCGCGGTCGAAAGTGGAGTATTTGACCTCCGGGGGGCGCAGTTGGCGGCTGTAGAAGGCAAGTGGCTGCCACGCGCCATTGACCCACTGCTCGAACACGGCCCCGACCGCGTGGTCGGAGGCGTCGGTGGTGAGCGCGACCCGGGCATCGGCCCTCGGGTGTGCGAGCAGAGTGGCGTCGGCGAGCGCGTTTTTGGTGGCGTCGAAGGCGGCTGCCGTGTCAGTGGTCCAGGCTACGTCCATCTTGCCGGATTTTCCTCAGAGGGAGTCGTATAGGGGCTTCATGAGGGCTGCGGCTCTGGGGATGAACCTGTTGTAGAAGTTCACCATCCCAAGGAACTGCTGGAGGCCCTTGATGGTTGTGGGGTGGGGGAATTGCTGGACGGCCTGCACCTTGTTGGGCAGGGGGACGGCCCCAGCAGGGGTGATGTGGTGACCGAGAAAATCGATCTCGGTTAGGCCGAATTGGCACTTCGCCGGGCTGAGGATGAGCCCGTGTTGGGCTAGGCGCCCAAACAGGATGCGAAGGTGTTCGAGGTGTTCCTGTTTGGAGGAGCTGGCCACGAGAATGTCGTCTAGATAGACGAATAGGAAGTTCAGGTCCCGGAGGACTGAGTCCATAAGGCGCTGGAAAGCCTGTGCTGCATTCTTGAGGCCGAAGGGCATCCTCAGGAACTCGAACAGGCCGAATGGGGTGATGACGGCCGTTTTGGGGATGTCCGCGGGGTGTACGGGGACTTGGTGGTAACCGCGCACCAGGTCGACTTTGGAAAAGACGGTTCGTCCGGCCAGTCGGGCCGAGAAGTCCTGGATGTGTGGCACCGGGTATCGATCGGGGGTGGTGGCGTCGTTGAGGCGGCGGTAGTCCCCGCAAGGGCGCCAGCCTCCGCCGGGCTTGGGGGCGATGTGGAGGGGCGAGGCCCAAGGGCTGCTGGAGCGGCGGATGATGCCGAGTTGTTCCATGTTGGTGAACTCGGCCCGCGCGATTTCCAGCTTGGCCGGGTTGAGTCTGCGGGCGTGGGCAGAAACTGGGGGGCCGGTGGTGGGGATATAGTGTTCCACACCGTGCTTGGCGGCTTTGGCCGAAAAGGTCGGGTTAGTGAGGGCGGGAAACTCAGCTAGGAGTGCCGAGTAGTCGTCCGTGGCTCTGGCGAGGCAGTGGGTCGTCAGGCCGGCCGAACGGGCCGGGGTAAAGGCGCCGGGGATGGGGGCCATAGTGTTGATGTCGACGAGGCGGTGCCTCGGAATGTCGACAAGGAGGCCGTGGGCGCGTAGGAAGTCGGCGCCGATGAGTGGGCAGAGGACCTTGGCTGTGAGGAACTCCCAGCGGTAGCGGCGGCCCGCGAGGTCGAGCGTGACCATGCGGGTGCCATATGTGCGGATTTCAGAGCCGTTGGCTGCAGCCAGTGTGATACCCCGTGTGCCGCGTTGGATCTCGAGGGCGGAGGCGGGGGTGATGCTGTGCTGGGCCCGTGTCGCACAGAAATCGGCGGTTGGTTCTGTCGTCAGTGACGTACAGTAGGGGCTCCTTCTGCCCCGCGGCCATCGCGGGGGCCGGTGCGGGGGGGGGTTTGAAGGTACACGGTGGCGTGCAGCGTTGAGCCCTAGCGCCAAAACGGGTGTGGTAGTAGCAGTGACCCGGAGTGGTAGGGCGGTCGGGCCTAGCGGCCCGGGGAGACCGCGTGGTCGTTGCCGTGAGGTCGGGCGCGACGTCGCGAGCGGCCTGTGCAGAGAGCAGCCGGTCGGCCTTTTCGGCTATATCATTCAGGTCCGTGGAGTCAGACTCCACAATGAGCGGGCGGATGCTGGCGGGGAGCTGCCGAATGAAAAGCGTGCGAAAAAGGGCGCCGGGATTTTTGTCGTCTGAGAGGGACAGCATGTGGGAAAGCAGGTCTGATGGTGAAGCGTCACCAGGGCCGGGGAGGTCCAGGAGTTGGCAGTGGCGCTGGTAAGAGGACGTTTGAAATTTTTTAAGTAGCGCAGCCTTCAGATGTTCGTACTTGCCATCCGTTGGTGGATTCTGCAGCGCTGCCCAAACCTTGGGGACTGTAGCGTAGGTGAGCGAGGCGACGAGGTAGTCGTACTTCGTGGCGTCGACTGTAATGCCTTTCAGCCGGAATCTGGACTCAGCTTGAACGAACCAGGCTTCGGCGAGGTTCTCCCAAAAGTCTGGTAATTTAACCGTGACTGCGTTTGTATCCGCCATGCTAGCTTAGGATTCGTCCTGAGCGTCAGGGTCACCAGTGTTGAGATACCGCGGCAAACGTGGGAGTCGAGACCAGAGCTATTGAAAACTCAACTGCTTTATTCCAACCACGTGACAAACAGGAACTAGAAAAGCCCGCGCATCCACTTAAATACTTCCCAGACAGAAAGTGCTCCTGGCAGCCTGTCCCTGCGGGAAACAAGTTGCTGGAGGAAAGGGCCCCCGGCTGGGGGCTTCTGCTTAGACTGTCTGTGCCGCCGTGAGCGGATTATGTCCAGTGGTGGCGTGTCGCCACATGCTCATCCAAATGCTTCTTAAATGTTGTGAGGGTTCCTGCCTCCACAACCCTTTCAGGCAGTGAGTTCCAAACTCCAACCACCCTCTGGGTGAAAAAGTTCTTTCTCAAATCCCCTCTAAACCTCCCGCCCTTTACCTTGAATCTATGCCCCCTAGTTATTGACCCTTCTACTAAGGGAAAAAGCTCCTCAGTATCCATCCTATCTATGCCCCTCATAATTTTGTACACCTCAATCATGTCCCCCCCTCAGCCTCCTCTGCTACAAGGAAAACAAACCCAATCTGCCCAGTCTCTCTTCATAGCTGAAGTGCTCCAGCCCTGGTAACATCCTGGTGAATCTCCTCTGCACCCTTTCCAAAGCGTTCACATCCTTCCTGTAGTGTGGCGACCAGAACTGCACACAGTATTCCAGCTGTGGCCTAACCAGTGTTTTATACAGCTCCATCATAACCTCCTTGCTCTTATATTCTATGCCTCGGCTAATGAAGGCAAGTATCCCATATGCCTTTTTTACCACCTTATCCACCTGTTCCGCCGCCTTCAGGGATCTGTGTACTTGCATACCCAGATCCCTCTGACCCTCCGTCTTGCCTAGGGTCTTACCATTCATAGTGTATTCCCTTGCTTTGTTAATCCCCCCAAAGTGCATCACCTCGCACTTTTCCGGGTTAAATTCCATTTGCCACTGTTCCGCCCATCTGACCAACCCATCTATATCGTCCTGCAGACTGAGGCTACCCTCCTCGCTATTTACCACCCTACCAATTTTTGTATCATCCGCGAACTTACTGATCATACCTTTTACATTCATATCCAAGTCATTAATGTAGACCACAAACAGCAAGGGACCCAGCACCGATCCCTGTGGTACCCCACTGGCCACAGGCTTCCAGTCACAAAAACAACCTTCGACCATCACCCTCTGCCTTCTGCCACTAAGCCAGTTTTGTATCCGATGTGCCAAGGCACCCTGGATTCCATGGGCTCTTACCTTCTTGACCAGTCTCCTGTGCGGGACTTTATCGAAGGCCTTATTGAAATCCATGTATACCACATCCACTGCGTTACCCTCATCCACACACCTAGTCACACCCCCTCAAAAAATTCAATCAAATTAGTCAGACATGATCTTCCCTTGACAAAGCCATGTTGACTATCCCTGATTAATCCTTGCCTCTCCAAGTGGAGACTAATTTTGTCCCTCAGAATTTTTTCCAATAATTTTCCTACCACTGATGTTAGGCTCACTGGCCTGTAGTTCCCCGGTTTTTCCCTACTTCCCTTCTTGAATAATGGTACTACATTAGCGGTTCTCCAGTCCTCTGGCACATCCCCTGTGGCCAGAGAGGTCCTGAATATATGTGTTAGAGCCCCCGCAATCTCTTCCTTTGCCTCACACAGCAGCCTGGGATACATTTCGTCCGGGCCTGGGGATTTATCCATTTTTAGGCCTGCTAAAACCACCAATACCTCCTCCCTCTCGTGACAAAAGCTATGCTGACTATCCTTGATTAATCCTTGCCTCTCCAAGTGGAGACTAATTCTGTCCCTCAGAATTTTTTCCCATAATTTCCCTACCACTGATGTTAGGCTCACTGGCCTGTAATTCCCTGGTTTATCTTTTTCAGTATGATCGGTATATCTTTTTTGATCTCTATGTTAATATGTTTTAGTTGCAAAGCCAACACATTAATCAAATCATTTCCAGCTAGCCTTTTGCTTAGTTATCAGCCCACGGACTTGGGCAAATGTGTTTTTTGTCGCGCAAATATGAGGGTGAGATATTCTCTCTCCTTTCCTCCTTCAGCGCCTGCACCGCAGCTCCTTATCCTCAATGATGTCAATCGTCAATACTCATCACCATGTTCCTTTCTGTCTTGCCTCTGATTTCACTGTCCTACCCAAATTCACAGCCATCCCCTCGATCTTGCCATCTCACATGGCCTCTATTCTTTCTTGTGTCCCTCATCATTCACAGCCCCTTACCCTTTCCAAGATCACCTCCTGGTAAAAAAAATTCTGGAGAGTAGAGATAACCCCAGCTTCTTTTCTACACTACCATCTCTTTAAATCCCTCTCCCCCAAACCCCTCTCCTCTGCCTCTTCTACCCTCACTTCCAACAAGTGCGAGGAGCACATGGACTTCTTTGTCACTAAGTTGAGACCATCTGTTCAGCTGCCTCTGCTGCTTCTCCCCTTCTCTGGCACTAGCCCTGAAACCACCTCTTTCTTTAGTGTTCCAGTTGCCCCATATGTCCTCTTGTTCACAAGACTCACCTCCTGCTCTCTTTGCCCTATTCCCACTAATCTGCTGACCACGCAATTTCCCTTTGTGGTGCCCATGCTAGGCGAAATTGCAAATGGTTCTCTCTCCTTAGATGCTCTCCCCCTCACTTTCAAAACTGCCAACATCAATCCTTCCTCAAAATACCCACCCTCGACCCTTCTGTCCTTGCAAACAATCACCCAGTCTCCAACTTCCCTTTCCTCTCCAGTCCTTGAACGTGTTGTTGCCTCCCAAATCTGTACCCATCGTTCCCACAACTCCATGTCTGAATCTCTTCAATCAGGTTTCTGCCCCTGCCACAGCACTGAAAAGGCCCTTATCAAAGCCACAAATGCCATTCTCTGTGACTGTGACCGTCGTGCACTATCCTCATTCTTCTCGACCTCTCTCTAGCCTTTGACACATTAGACTACACCATCCTCCTCCAACGTCTCTTGTCCGTTGTCCAGCTGAGTGGGCCAGTCCTTGCTTAGTTAGCCAATTGTAGCCAGAGCATCTTCAACAATAGCTTCTCTTCCTACCCCTGCACCGTGACCTTGCAGGCCTCCAAGGGTCTACCCTTGGCCCCGCTCCTATTCCCCATCTACATGCTGCCCCTTGGTGACATCATCTGAAGACATGAATCAGGTTCCAAATGTACGCTGACGATGTGAGCTCTATCTCTCCACCACCTCTCTCAACCCCTCCACTAACCATGCTGTCAGACTGCTTGTCCGACATCCGACAGGTGCAATTTCCTCCAGCTAAACATTGGGAAGACCGAAGCCACCATCTTTGGCCTTTGCATCAAACTCCATACCCTTGCCGCTAATTCTATCCCCTTCCCCGGCCACTGTCTCACGTCGAGCCAGACTGTTCACAACCATGGTGTCCTATTCAATCCTGTTGAGCTTCTGACCTCATATCCTCTCCATCGCCAAGACCGCTTTCTTCCACCTGTGTAATATCATCCACCTCTGTCCCTGCTTCAGCTCATCTGCTGCTGAAACCCTCACCCATGCCTTTGTCACCTCCAGATTCGACGATTCCAACGCTCTCCTGACTGGCCTGCCATCCTCTAGGCTCTGCAGACTTCAGCTCATTCAAATCTCTGCTGCCCATATCCTATCTCGCATCAAGACCAACTCACCCACCAATCCGGTCCGGGTTCACCTACTTTGGCTCCAAGGGCACAATATCTCCAATTTAAAATTCTCATCCCATTCCTGGCTATGCTCCTTCCTATGCCTGTAATCTCCTCCAGCATAAAGAAATTACATAATTTATCACAAGCAGCAAGACAGAACTAACTGGGTGAAAGCCTAAAAAGTAATTTTACATATTAAGGTTTGTGGGAATAACATTAACAAGCTTTATGAAAGAAAAGGAATTTCTTCCCCCGCCCAATAGTGGGTAGGTGGAGCAGCACTGGTAATATTTTTTGTTAATTAATATCTTTATGAAACTGCTGGATGAATATCTGGTTAGGAAAGGGACTGAAAGTTAGAAAGTACAGAAGGAGGTGATCGAATGCTGCGAGGAACATGATGTTCCTCTTTAGTGTTTGGGTGTAAAGCTTCGCATGAGTGGAGGACATATAGGAAAATCGGAGAGGAAGGATCAGATCCCCGGAACACAGTCTGTCCGAGTTTGCTGACCATTTACTTTAATGGATGAAAAATTGATGGTGCTGTGTTTTGAGTGTACAATCGTTCACACTGAATTTTCCCACAAAAACTCCACCCCCCCCACCCAACCAGTGCGATGCTTTATGCCCAAAAGTTCAAGAGGAAAATCTTGCTCGATGGCTTTTGAACTGATGCTGATGCTACCAAGGAAAAAACATGAAGACTGCAGCTGGTCAAAGGTATATAATGTTGGATGGTTAGTTCGATATAATAGCCTGGGGCTTTGGTTGACTTATCTTTGGGTGGGTGGGATTACAGAACCTTTCCTCAGGATATGACATGGGTTGGACAGCCTCCATGATAAAGCAACTTGGATCGTTTTATTTAATTGAGAAGTCCAGGCGATGGCCAACAACAAGCTCAGGACACCAGCAAAGGATGGAAAGAGTAAGAGAGAAAATGGTTTAACTGAAAGAGTATTGATTACATGAGATTCAGATTAGATTTTAACAACCTGTAATGGCAATTACATTATACCCATTTACTTCTATTAGTGCCATTAATTAATCCACCTTGTTGCAAATGCTACGTGCATTTAGATAAAGTGCCTTCAACTTTGCCTGTTTAATATTTTTTTCTACACTTTGACCCTCTTTACTGTTGGCCTTTGTTTCTGCTCCCCACTAGTTTTGCTGACTACTTTTCTAACTTGCACTTCCAGCTTTGTTTCTCTCCGTTCTTGGCCCACTGTGAAGTGTTTTACTCCAACTTTTCAATTGGTTCCAGGGAGCAGCTGATGAAGAAATGGGACACCAGAACCTGCTGAAATTGATCATGGAGGCAAAAACCAGACCGGGCACTGCTAATGCTGGGCGCCAGGGTGAGTCCACACCACCGAAAGCAAGATTGTACCAGATAGACAACCAGTGTCAACTATTTCAACTAAAAACATGATGGCCTAGAAATTCACTGGTGCCCCGTTTGGGGTGCCAGACTCGCCAGGGCGCCGGAAGTACCGCCCCGGAAGGAGTTGCGGCCGCCCGCCGCAAATTCAGTTTCAGTGCCCCAGACGGAAGCACGGCGCTACTCGAGGCGCCCCGCATCCCTCTTGGGACGCTGCAACTGAAAATCGCAGCGCAACGTGCCACAGCACCACACGTTATGGCACAGCGCGCTGCGGTACTGCAGGCCTTCCTCCCCTTCTTAAAGGGGAGGGGCCTGCTGCAGTGCGCTCGAAGAGCGCGAGTGCCGGCAAAAGAGCCCGGCACCACGGAGAAGTGCCGGGCTCTTGGGAGACAGCCGGCACAACGCGGGGGGGGGGGCGGGTGCTCAGGAGGCCGGGGACGGCGGCACGGAGAGTTGCTGGCAGGCGGCCAGCAAAGAAAATGGCCGCCCCGCACCTCAGCGCCTCTACCGCTGCAGGTAGGCCCCCCTGAACCGGTCGCAAATTGCGACCGGCGTTAAAGCAGGGGGCGCTACCAAATTTCGTGATCAGGGCGGTAGCGGGGCGCTGCGCACACCGATGACGTCATCGGTAGCGGCACAGCGCTAATGGCTAGCGCTGCCATTATTAGCGTCCCGCTAAATTTAGCGGGAGGCGTGGCCAGTGACGTAAAACCCACTAAGTGCCCTCTTTGGGCGCTAACGGGTGGCGCAGCCCACTGAATTTCTAGGCCGACGTTCCTCTTTAGTGTTTGGGCGTAAAGCTTTGCATGAGTGGAGGACATGTAGGAAAATCGGACAGGGAGGATCAGATCCCCGGAACACAGCCCGTCCGAGTTTGCTGTCCATTTAATATAATGGATGAAAAATTGGTGGTGCTGTGTTTTGAGTGTACAATCGTTCACTATGAATTTTCCCACATAAACTCCACCACCCGCGCACCCCCCCCCCCCCCGACCCCCACATCAGTGCGATGCAGTAGGAAGCAGAATGATGGTGTGTGGAGGCATTAACAAATTGCCCCTTGCCGTGAATTCTGAGTGGCTCAATGGGTACATTGAGTGTGGTACTGAAACATATATACCTGGCAGCAATGGCAGTAAGGGGTGCTAAAATTGGCCCCAGGACCTCGAGGTTGGGATGGGAGGGAGGAAAATCAGCCTTGGTTCCTGTCTCTGATCACTATCCACTGACTCCTGCTGGAAGGTGCAGATGTCGGGCGAGGGCAGGTTCAGAGCCTGCTATCACGTCCTCCTACAGTTGAATATCTACACCCACCTGAATAGGGAACTTGATGGTGCAATGGGAAAGACACTGACCTTTCACCTCTGGGTTTAACTCCAGCCCAGACAGATGGGATGAAAGTCTCCTGTGTTGGCTGGGCTATGAGATGAGTGTGGTCAGTTTCGGCCCAGTCCCCAGTGGGCTGAGCGGACAGCACAAAACTGGCAATGTCAATCAGACAGAGTTAAAGGTGGCTGGTGGGAAAAGTGAAAAGAAATTTAACACTGGAGTAAGTAGAGGGCGATGTGAGGTTGGACAGAGGCATTTTGTCGTAGCAGAGTGGGGGTGAGTTACTCTGCATCAGACTGTGCTTTGCCTGATCTGGAAGTGCTTGATGCTGATCCTGGGTGCCTGAAATTAGAACTGTTCCATTGCCCAGCACTAGTGCCCCAGTAAAGGGCAGTGCATGGGGTGGGGGCAAGGTATCAGTTCCCGTGAATCTGTAGCCTAGGAAGGGCAGCACCTTCAGGAGAAATGAAGAGAAACTGAATGGTAAAAAAATAACATTTCCCCTATTCAGGGTGTCAGAATAGGAGGACAGAAATTGTGAAAGCTTTGTAGACTCAAAAGCATCTCAACCATCTAAGTGAAGTAAAATGATTCAGAAATGGCTTACCTTAACATTACTGTGGAACACCTCCCCTTGACACTACAACACCTCCGCTCGACACTGGGCGACGCCTCCCCTCGACACGGCGCGACGCCTCCCCTCGACACCGGCGCGACGCCTCCCCTCGACACGGCGCGACGCCTCCCCTCGACACGGCGCGACGCCTCCCCTCGACACGGCGCGACGCCGCCCCTCGACACGGGGCGACGCCTCCCCTCGACACGGGGCGACGCCTCCCCTCGACACGGGGCGACGCCTCCCCTCGACACGGGGCGACGCCTCCCCTCGACACGGCGCGACGCCTCCCCTCGACACGGCGCGACGCCTCCCCTCGACACGGCGCGACGCCTCCCCTCGACACGGCGCGACGCCTCCCCTCGACACGGCGCGACGCCTCCCCTCGACACGGCGCGACGCCTCCCCTCGACACGGCGCGACGCCTCCCCTCGACACGGCGCGACGCCTCCCCTCGACACGGCGCGACGCCTCCCCTCGACACGGCGCGACGCCTCCCCTCGACACGGCGCGACGCCTCCCCTCGACACGGCGCGACGCCTCCCCTCGACACGGCGCGACGCCTCCCCTCGACACGGCGCGTCGCCTCCCCTCGACACGGCGCGACGCCTCCCCTCGACACGGCGCGACGCCTCCCCTCGACACGGCGCGACGCCTCCCCTCGACGCCTCCCCTCGACACGGCGCGACGCCTCCCCTCGACACTGCGCGACGCCTCCCCTCGACACTGCGCGACGCCTCCCCTCGACACTGCGCGACGCCTCCCCTCGACACTGCGCGACGCCTCCCCTCGACACTGCGCGACGCCTCCCCTCGACACTGAGCGACGCCTCCCCTCGACACTGAGCGACGCCTCCCCTCGACACTGAGCGACTCCTGCCCTCAACACTGTTGAGATTTTCTCCGCCTGTTATCAAGCTGGGTACGGCCCTGCACTTTAATCTTCACCTTTCTCAATTTGGAATAAAAAACATGAATCTTCTTATAGTGTTAATGTATTAAAACTAAATTTTTAATTTTTTCAGACTCGGCTGTGGTGTTTGAGGTGGAACGTTCCTCAATGAACCACGTGCTGACTCCCGGGGATTCCATTGTTTACGATGTGGTCAATGTGAATCGTGGCAACGGCTACAGCAGCAAGAACGGAACGTTCACTTGCCCCATGTGTGGGCTGTACTTTTTCAGTTACTCTTCGCTGCCGGGCAGAGGGCTGCAGACAGACGTGCTCCTGATGAAGAACGGAAAGCAAGTCGCTGTGCTCCACAGTGTGCTGCCAAGCAACAGTTCCCAGCTCTCGGTCAAGAACATGATCCTGGATCTCCACAAGGGAGACCAAGTGTGGGTCAAGCTTGCTTACGGGAATCTCTGGAGCCGGGGTGGATCAGTCAGCTTCCAGGGATTTCTGCTGGCTCTTTAATACTAATTAGCAGGCTGGGAAGGTCGGGGTAGATTTTTCACTTTAGTGCTGGGATGCAAGAGCTTGGCAGGGCAGAAGCCATTATCACAATCCGGCACAAGATGCTCAATATTTTCTGACCATTGAAATGAGCAACTTGTGCCTGATTTTACAGTAAGAGCTTGTGTCCCACCAAGTGCATATGCCCTGGCACTAAAGGGAAAAATCTACTCCGTTTGTCTCTGGGAATCACAGCTGATTTCAGGAGAGCTTGTGCATTAAAATAAAGCTTACTATTTGCGCTGTTACAGAATGTGCTCCAGCAACCGATCCAGTTAGTAGATAATTCCTGACGAAGAGACATGGAGAGAGAGGGGAAGACCAAGACAGAGAGGCCGAGAGAGAGAAAAGGACCAAGCGAGGGAGACAGAGAGAGAGACAGTGAGCCCATTGGAGACAGTGACTGCGAGAGAGAGGAAGAGAAAATCGTGGGCTGGTGAACACAGAAGCAAAAAAAAAAATCGCAATCACAAGTCATTATCAAATCTAAAATGACAAATGACTTTCTTTAATTCAAATTTTATCAACAACTGATGAAAGTTTAACTAAATTGCATTTAGTTTTATAAAGATGATCACTGGCCTTGGGAGAGACTGCAGCAACAGTTCACCAGGATTGAAGGCGATGAAGGGACTGAGCCATTGTGAGAAACTATTGTTCCCTGGAGATGAGGCAGTTAAGGAGTGATCGGATCGAGATGTTCAAAGTTATAAAGGGAACTGACAGGGTGATGCGCTATCAATTACTCATAAAAGGCTGAGAGTTAAGAGAGTAACTAAAGGCTTTTATTAACAAAAGAATGAAGGTCTGCCTCGAGTGGTCGACCGGTCCAGAAATACAAAGGGCTGGGGAGCAGTCACCTTTATACTAGGACTTGTGGGAGGAGTCAGCCGAGGCATGTCCAGGCATGTACACAGTGGAATACAAACAGTGGTTTACCACACGGGGTATATAGGGAAAGACTCTCCTCTCGAGCGGGAATCCAGAACAAAGGGACAGAATCTTAGAATTCCAGCTAAGCCGGTTAAAGCAAGTGCAGGAAAAACGTCTTCACACGAGTTGTGAGGATGTTAACACACAGCTCTCGAACGCAAGGATATGTCAATCGAGGTTTTTAAGAGGGAAATGGATACTTGGGAAGTGCAAAACATTAAGGGTAAATTCAGTGCTCCCAGGTGGAAGCTGTGCATGGAGAGAATGTGGGTCGGAGAATTGACACTATAGTGGTAGAGCTTATGACAAATCCACGTACTCTCGGTATCAAAAACCAAAAGCTGTGAACAAGATGGACACAACAGCATGCTATTGGTTTTTTGAAATGTGGAGAATAGCTTTCACTATGTGCAGTTCTACCATTTATAGGGCTTCCGAGTCTGTGTAATGATTCTCACACCTATAGGTACAGCAGGGACAATGAACACAAAACAAGTCTGGGCGTGAATCAATTTATAAGCAGTCCAGGCACTTGTGTGCAGCAGATTTTTCAATAAAGCTTTCAGCTTACTGCTCCTTTCAGTCTCCGAGTGCTTCATTATTTCAGTGTCTGAATTCAGGTAATAGTTGATTAAAATAGAGGAATCAAAGTAAAGCAAAATGCTCTTTAATTCACCCAAATAAAAACATAACAGCATAAATGGTGTGGTACTGAGCCAGACCGAGCAGGAAAGGCCCAGGCTCCATCACCAACCTGTGCTGAGTGACCTGGTCTCACCCGGCGTAGTGGGTATAGGGGCTACATCTGGCCTCAGTGTCCCTGGACTAGTGCGGGGGGAAAATCAGCCAGGGTTGCTGCTACTGATTACTATCCAGTCTTCTCTCTCCTTCTAAAGCAGTCCCTTGGAACAGAGGATGACTTGCTTCCACATTAAAAATGAGTTCTCAGGTGACTGATGAGTCCTACAGTCTCTGTCACAGGTGGGGCAGACGGTGGTTGACGGGGCGGGTGGGTGGGCTGCTTGGGTTGACGTGCATTCCTTGCGCTGTCTGTGCTTGGCTTCCGCTTGCTCCCGGCAAAGAGAATCGAGGTGTTCGGCGCCTTCCCGGATGTTTCTCCTCCACTTTGTGCGGTCTTGGGCCAGGGATTGCCAGGTGTCGGTGGGGATGTTGCACTTTTTCAAGGAGGCTTTGAGGGTGTCCTTGAAGCGTTTCCTCTGCCCACCTGGGGCTCTCTTGCCGTGTCGGAGCTCTGAGTAGACTCTCTGCTGGACAGCACACGATCAGAAACCTGCTCCAATCATTGGCATAGAATGTGACACCAACTGATCTCCTGTGCTGTTGCAGGGAGCCGAGAACAAGTTCACACTTCAAGTCAATGGAGGAGGCGGGAGAGGAGGAAACGAGATCGGGCAAGGGAGAAAGGGAGGGATGGAGTAGGAGTAGGAGGAGGGGGGGGGGAATGAAAGGCATAGGGATAAGAAAGGGGAGGGGGAACTAGGGAGACAGGGAGGGGAGAGCAATGCAGACCTCAGTGTAGACGTGTCCATGAGTCTAGTAATGTGTATCCCTGGTAGTTTACAAACGGTAGAAGTGGGGAGGCCAGGAAGGAGATTGTTAGAGAAGCGCCGACACAAGGTGATAAAACACATGGATTACGGTTTCGGCAGTGGAGGGGGGCAGATAGGGGCTGAGGCTGGTGATGCTGCAGAGGGAAAGAATTTGGTCTTGGTGACAGATTGGCGATGGGGGAGGAAGGTGAATTTGGAGTTGATCGATATGCAGCTCTAAGCTGGAGCTGGCAGCTGGGGAGGGAGGCCAAGGCCTGAGGCCTGTGTGTTTGCAGCAGTTGAAAAGGATAGCTTCAGTTATTGCCCTTGCTCTCCGGGCTGGGTACAACAGCTTGTTACCCGATAGGTAATCCCTGTTCCACTTTTGGCCTCCGAATACTCACTCGCCATCTCTCCCTCTTGTCTCCCCTTATCAGTGAACTGCGGTCAGTGCAACCCTGAACATTCCTCTCTCGACCCTCCCAAACTGCAGATACAGTATTCCCTAGGTTTCTCCTCCTTGCTCTGTTCTTGCTGCACATCAATCAAGATTCACAATGTTTCTTACTCCAACTCTTTCTTCCCCACTACAACACAACCGTGTAACTCCTTACCTGCCTCGGTCTTGCCTTCTTGCAATAATCGTCAGGGTTTCAAAACCCAAACTTAGAATCAGTAACAGCGAAACCGCCCACAATCGGAGAGCGTCTTTCTCCAAGTTGGGACAACAGCAGAGACCAGACAACCCAAGTGTAGGCAACTGGCGATCAATCCTACATTACACCAGTCACTTACTACACTTCTAAAGTACCTCAGTGGCTCTAAAGCGCTTTGCGACTTCTTTTTCTTTCTTTCTCATCTAAGTGGACTTTGTATCTTTGACATAAGAAAGCTGAGTCACACCCCCCCCTTTGAAGTGGCAATCTGTACACTCGACAGCAATGTGGATTAAATTCCAGAAAGCAGTCACAGAAGAGATTTTTAAATTGCTACAGTAGTGAGAGAGCCACAATATCTTACAAAAAATGTATAAAATACATTTTTCTTGTGACCCGAAACAGGATGGATCTCTGATCTGCCTTAAATAAGACTAAAGATTAGAAGGATCTTTTTTTTCCCCCCACGGACTGGACGTGATATAGATTCCCAGCAAAATCAGCTAAGGCTCAGATGAATAATTCCTTTAAAAAGGGAGCTGAATAAACATCTGAGTGGGAATGGGATTGGTAGTTTTAAGGACGGGTATAGACTCAGATGATCAAATGGTCCTGACTGACTCTAGAACATTCCCCCTCTGGCCCTGGCATCAGTCCCCCTCAGTGACACAAACAAACCTTGTCCCAAACAAAACTGCTAGCAAAGAAGATTTATTTCATAGAATCTTACAGCACAGAAAGAAGCCATTCGGCCCATCGTGCTCTTTGAAAGAGATATCTAATTAGTCCCACTGTCAGCTGTGGCTCAGTTGGCAGCACCCTCGCCTCGGAGTCAGAAGGTTGAGGGTTCAAGTCTCACTCTAGGAACTTGAGCACATAAATCTAGGCTGACACTCCCAGTGCAGTGCTGAGGGAGCGCTGCACTGTCGGAGGTGCCGTCTTTTGGATGAGACGTTAAACCGAGGCCCCGTCTGCTCTCTCAGGTGGACGTAAAAGAGCCCACGGCACTATTTCGAAGAGGAGCTGGGGAGTTCTCCCTGGTGTCCTGGGCCAATATTTATCCCTCAGCCGACATCACTAAAAACAGATTATCTGGTCATTATCACATTGCTGTTTGTGGGAGCTTGCTGTGCTGTGCGCAAATTGGCTGCTGCATTTCCTACATTACAACAGTGACTACACTTTAAAAAGTACTTCATTGGCTGTGAAGCGCTTTGGGATGTCCTGAGGCTGTGAACGGCGCTATATAAATGCAAGTTCTTTCTTTCTATCTCCTGCTTGCTGTCTGTCTCCCTTTGTGAAATGCCTCGGAGCGTCTGCTATGTTACACGCACCAGCTAAATGCAAGTTGGGCCGGGAATGTCCTCTGGGCTCCGCCTTCCTCAGAGGTGCGACTGAAGTTACGGCGACAGAGCGGGAGCAGCTCCAAGGAAATTCCCAGCCATTGAGTGAGACCTGGGTTCATTCATATGTGAAAATGCTACTAGACTCTCAAGTGGAGCATGGAATTTATCTTCCATGTGTGACAGGTTCCATACCCATAAAATTAAATGTTCGAATTAGTTCCAGGTTAATGAAGATTACATTGTGTTCTTGGACTGCAGCAAGATGTCCTTTGAGGGACTGATTGACAGGAGTGTAGTACCTCATTGTGCATTAATGCCCTCTCATTGCCAGTTGCTCTTTATATTGAAATATTCCGGTGTATAGTGCAGTACCCATTCTGCCAGAGGAACACTAATCCACCAACTCCACATTATCATCATGCTAAAATTTGTACTACACTGCCATCTGCTGGGGAAGTAATCATTTCCAAAGGCTGCGACAGATCTCAAGAATTCAGAGTAATTATAAGGAGGCAAAATAAACTTTACCAATAATTATTAACGATGTATTTGTTCAAGTTAGCAATTATGGAGGAGAAAGCATCCCCAGGGGAGGTTGGAGGTCTTGCGGGTCTCGATGAACAACTCCATCCGAGCGGAGGTGAAATCGGACGGAAAGATGCTTGAACCTCCTCGATACACTCAACAGACTCACGGCTGAGTGTCGATTTCAGTTCTTGGATGGCTTTAGCCACAGGCTGGACCTAACGCCAGGACACCCGGGCAGCTAACGCCTCTGGTGATATCCAACCTACTCCGCCACCAACCAGTGCGTCCCTGACTCTGGTTATCTTCTCAGCCAGGGCTCTCCACTCAGCTAGCCGCGTGCTGCCTAAGCCAAGCGCGTGGTTGGGGACCGCGGAGGAGCGGCTCTGTCTGTATCCCTGTTGCCTCAGTGGGGAAGAAAGCCTCTGCCCAAAGCAAGCATCCTGGTTAAAGACAGGCAGCCAGAGCAGAGATGCCGAGATTCCCTGTGGTTTGAGGGTGAAGAGCTATCTGTCGTAATTCAGGTCGTGCCATCTGGCGGAAGAAAAAACCACAACAGCATACACCATGTTGGAGGATCCTCAATGTACAGGTATTCCTGCGGGATCTGAAGGCACAAATGCCCCCTTACCCCCCATAGAACACCCAGGGCCAACCAAGAGGGCCACAGTGTCAGGTGGAGGCGCTCATGGTCCTTCCACCAAGATACACCCTTTGCCATTCGGGGCTGCTTCCTCTCTGCTTCCAGGGAGCAGTGCCCCCTCTTCCTCACAGGTCATGGGATCTTTAACGTCCACCTGAGGGGGCAGACGGAGCCTCGGTTTAACGTCTCGTCCAAAAGACGGCAGCGGAGAGGGAGAACTGCACTGGAGTGTCAGCCTAGACTATGTGCTCAAGTCTCTGGAGTGGGCCTTGAACCCACAACCTTCTGACTGAGGGGCGAGAGTGCTGCCCACTGAGCCACGGCTGACAAGCAATTACTTTACAGGAAGATCTAAACTTAGTCACATTCACAGAAACCTGGCTGCAATCCGAAGAATAAACATATCAGGATATCGTGTATTTAGGAGACACAGATAAGAAAGGAGGCAGAGTGCAAAGTAAGTAAAAGAGGGAATCCATGGCGGAGAGCGGGATGGCGGAGAGCGGGATGGCGGAGAACGGGATGGCGGAGAGCGGGATGGCGGAGAGCGGGATGGCGGAAAGCGGGTTGGCGGAGAGCGGGCTGGCGGAGAGCGGGTTGGCGGAGAGCGGGTTGGCGGAAAGCGGGTTGGCGGAGAGCGGGATGGCGGAGAGCGGGCTGGCGGAGAGCGGGTTGGCGGAGAGAAGGACGAAATACAATGTCAATATACTTGGAGCTCAAAGATAAAAGGGCTTGTGTATCACAGAGCACCAAATTGTGTAAATTAAATTGAAGAGGAAAACTGCCATCAGATTTGAGTGAGGAGTAGGAATAACAGAATTATTGTTCTGGGAGATTTTAATTATCCACTGATTGATTGGGACAGAGGAAGTAAATGGAGAAAAGGGAATTAATTTCCTAAAATGTGCGCAAGACTTCATCCTCAAGCAGTCTGGAGGCATTATTCGATCTGGTTCGGAGTAATGGGATAGATCAGGTGGATGAGCTAAATGTGGTTAAGCACCTTGGGAGTAGTAACCACAATATAATAAGGGTTAAGGTCCAAAACAGAAAGGGAAAAAAAATCAGTTCCAAAAAACCCAGCAGACTGTATTTGGGCAGATTTTCAGAAGATGAGGAATCAGATTGTGGAGGTGAAGTGGTGGAAGGATGCAGAGGGAGATGAAACAGGAAATTGCTTCATTCAATGTGGATATGAGCTGGAGGATTGGAGAGTGGCCAATGTAGTACCTGTTTTACAAAAAGGAGACAGAACTAATCCAGGTAATTACAGGTCAGTTAGTTTAACATCTGTGCCAGGGGTAATTTTAGAATATTTAATTAAGAATGAAGTTACCAGTGGTGTTGAAATTTGCAGATGATACCAAAATAGAAGCTGCACTGGGATATTGGTAAGATGTGTGAATGGGCTAAGAGTGGCAGACGGAATTCACTGTTACCAACAGTGAGGTGACGCATTTTGGTCAAAAAATGACAGCAGTAATTATACTGCGAATGGGAATAGGCTCGGTGCGGTGGAGGGATTTGGGGGGGGGGGGGGGAACAGGTTCACAGGGTATTAAAGGCAGGACCTCAGGTTAATAAGACTGTAAAATATCTAACGGAATTCCAGGTTTTATCACGAGGTATAGAATATAAAAGCCAAGAGGTAATGATGAGCCTATATAAAACCTTAGAGAGCTCAGTTAGAGTTGTGTGTACAGTACTGGGGTCCGCACAATAGGAAGGATAGTGGGGCTTTAGAGAGGGTACAGTGCAGATTCATTGAGACAGGGAAGATAGAAGCAGTAGTTTCCAGTAGTTGAGAGGTTTAGAATGAGGGGCCATAGATACTGAGGGCAGGAGAGCTTCTTCACACACAGTGTTGTGAGATTCACACCCAAGGTTAGTGGTTGAGCCAGAAATGATATCAACACTCGGGATTAGACTGGAGAGGTGGATGAAGGGAAAGAGGTAGAAGGGAGATGCAGCGTCCCCTGACTTACCGCCGGACGCTATGTCCGACGGGGTATGGGGAGCCTACCTGCAGCCGGGGCGGTGCTAACTAAGGGGAAGGTACCGGGTGGCCATTTTTGTTGCTGGCCGCCTGCCAGCACCTGCCCCCTCTGCCGTCCCCGGCCTCCTGTGAAGCCCCCCCGCGGAGTGCCGGCTGCGCTCCGTGAGCTCGGCACTCCTCGAGTGCCAGGCTCTTTTGCCGGCACTCCGATCCCTGGTGGCCCAGCTGGGCCACGGGTCACGCTGTGCACGGCCCCTCCCCTTTAAGAAGGGGAGGAAGGCCTGTAGTACCACGGCGCTATGTGCCGCAGTGCGTGGCGCTGCGGCACATAGCGCCGCAAGATTCATTTGCAGCGCCCCAAGAGGGAGGCGGGCCGCTTCCAGTAGTGCCCCGCCTTCCTCTTGGGGTGCTACCAGTGACTTTCGGGCGAGGGGGCACTAAGTTTTTCTAAAAGTAGCACCCCAGCGAAGTTAGCGCCTCAAAGGGGGCACGACCCAATTTTGACCCCATATCTTTTTTTAAAGGGGAATTAGACAGTTGTTTGAAAAATAGGAATATTAAAGGTTGTGGAGAGTGGGATTAGACTGTGTGCGATATTAAACAGCATGGGGAGTGATCAAGAGAGTGGGATTAGACTGGGTGGGATATTAAAGGCTGTGGGGAGCGAGCGGGAGTGGGATTAGACTGGGTGGGATATTAAAGGCTGTGGGGAGCGAGCGGGAGTGGGATTAGACTGGGTGGGATATTAAAGGCTGTGGGGAGCGAGCGGGAGAGTGGGATTAGACTGGGTGGGATATTAAAGGCTGTGGGGAGCGAGCGGGAGTGGGATTAGACTGGGTGGGATATTAAAGGCTGTGGGGAGCGAGCGGGAGAGTGGGATTAGACTGGGTGGGATATTAAAGGCTGTGGGGAGCGAGCGGGAGTGGGATTAGACTGGGTGGGATATTAAAGGCTGTGGGGAGCGAGCGGGAGTGGGATTAGACGGTGGGATATTAAAGGCTGTGGGGAGCGAGCGGGAGTGGGATTAGACTGGGTGGGATATTAAAGGCTGTGGGGAGCGAGCGGGAGTGGGATTAGACTGGGTGGGATATTAAAGGCTGTGGGGAGCGAGCGGGAGTGGGATTAGACTGGGTGGGATATTAAAGGCTGTGGGGAGCGAGCGGGAGAGTGGGATTAGACTGGGTGCTTCACATGAAGCAAAACACCAGCATAGACATGATGGACCGAATGGCCTGATTCTGTGCTGGAACATTCTCTGATTCTACGAAACAAATTGAAAAACAAAGAGAGAGATACAGAAAGAATTCGAGCGAGGGACAGAGAGATAGGCACAATTTCTTTTAGTCGATGGGAACACAGCTGGAATGTATTTTAAAAGTGAATGAGGAAGTAAACTGACAGCAGCAGTGTATTTTCATAGAGCCGGTTTCCTTTAGCAACGAACAATCTGTAGACAATTCATTGTCACATCGAGCACTAGGTCCAGAAGTGAACCAATACCTTGGCACCGTTTAGACTCTGTACAATATGAAACCTATTTCCCATTGACACACTGAAGGCCAACGTGTGGCTCCCCTCTGACCCACAGAGTTGTAGATTTCACCTTCAATCACTCGTGTTGCCATTAACTCTCCTTAGCCTGTACTTTTAAGGATGAAAAATATGCACACCGGGGTTTTAAGGATTTTGGCCATTTAATCATTCAGAAAAAAAAACAGACTTCAATCAAGTTAGTGTCTACCCTTCGCAGAGCCTTCCTGTAGCTTTAATAGCAAACGAACGACATAGCGGTCGATAAACTCATGTCTAGCTGTGTGGTTAGAGGTGCAATCTTAGCTTCAGCAAACACTCACACGAGTCAGTTTTGTTCCGGGTTCAGTCAGACCAGTAAAGCAAACATCACACACAGCCAGTGCACTCACCTTGGAATGGGAATACACAGTTACAAAATGTACCTCCCTCTGACTGAACACAAAGCAACATGGACAACCCCGATCACCGAGGAGCCTGCAATCCTGTCCGCCCTCCCCTCTCCTCCCTTCCCTGCGGGAACAGGACCCAAGATGATCAACCATTGTAAATTTGGTCAGAATTAATGCATTTTAATATATTAATGTTTACAATTATTAGGATAATGAGGTAGTATTAAGGATGCGCACACAGTTTTCAGAGGCAGCCAAAAGTCAAACCACATGTAGCCACTTCCTGTGCTTGGTGAAAATCTAACTGAGCTGAGGTGACAAGGAAACGTTGAAGCTCCGCCTCGAAACACACCGCAGCTTTCCAGCAGGGACATTTTCAAAAGGGACAAAAGCTAAAAACGCTAAGTTACTTGTCAAGATGTTATCTTTACATTTCTTTCTGTTCCTTTGTATGAAGCCACATTTCCCCACAGCTGACGAGGTAGGTGAGCCAGTCAATGGAGGAACCCACACACTTGCAGGCTCAAGGTTTCAGCAGCGGAAGTCACGTACTGAGGCCCGAGTTGGAGGAATGCAAAGTTCTCGGAGGGTTGTAGGAGGTTAGAGAGATAGGGAGGGGGGATTTGAGCACAAGGATGAGAATTTTAAATTGAGGTGTTGCCAGACCGGGAGGCAATGTAGGTCAGCGAGCACAGGGGGTGAAGGGTGAACGGGACTGGGTGCGAGTTAGGACACGGGGCAGTGAGCACAGGGGGTGATGGGTGAACGGGACTGGGTGTGAGTTAGGACATGGGGCAGTGAGCACAGGGGGTGATGGGTGAACGGGACTGGGTGTGAGTTAGGACACGGGGCAGTGAGCACAGGGGGTGATGGGTGAACGGGACTGGGTGTGAGTTAGGACACGGGGCAGTGAGCACGGGGTGATGGGTGAATGGGACTGGGTGTGAGTTAGGACACGGGGCAGTGAGCACAGGGGGTGATGGGTGAACGGGACTGGGTGTGAGTTAGGACACGGGGCAGTGAGCACGGGGTGATGGGTGAATGGGACTGGGTGTGAGTTAGGACACGGGGCAGTGAGCACAGGGGGTGATGGGTGAACGGGACTGGGTGTGAGTTAGGACACGGGGCTGTGAGCACAGGGGGTGATGGGTGAACGGGACTGGGTGTGAGTTAGGACACGGGGCAGTGAGCACAGGGGGTGATGGGTGAATGGGACTGGGTGTGAGTTAGGACACGGGGCAGTGAGCACAGGGGGTGATGGGTGAACGGGACTGGGTGTGAGTTAGGACACGGGGCAGTGAGCACGGGGGTGATGGGTGAATGGGACTGGGTGTGAGTTAGGACACGGGGCAGTGAGCACAGGGGGTGAGGGGTGAACGGGACTGGGTGTGAGTTAGGACACGGGGCAGTGAGCACGGGGTGATGGGTGAACGGGACTGGGTGCGAGTTAGGACACGGGGCAGTGAGCACAGGGGGTGATGGGTGAACGGGACTGGGTGTGAGTTAGGACACTGGGCAGTGAGCACAGGGGGTGATGGGTGAACAGGACTGGGTGCGAGTTAGGACACGGGGCAGCGAGCACAGGGGGTGATGGGTGAACGGGACTGGGTGTGAGTTAGGACACGGAGCAGTGAGCACAGGGGGTGATGGGTGAACGGGACTGGGTGTGAGTTAGGACACGGGGCAGTGAGCACAGGGGGTGATGGGTGAACGGGACTGGGTGTGAGTTAGGACACGGGGCAGTGAGCACAGGGGGTGAAGGGTGAACGGGACTGGGTGCGAGTTAGGACACGGGGCAGCGAGCACAGGGGGTGATGGGTGAACGGGACTGGGTGTGAGTTAGGACACGGGGCAGTGAGCACAGGGGGTGATGGGTGAACGGGACTTGGTGTGAGTTAGGACACTGGGCAGTGAGCACAGGGGGTGATGGGTGATGGGTGAACAGGACTGGGTGCGAGTTAGGACACGGGGCAGCGAGCACAGGGGGTGATGGGTGAACGGGACTGGGTGTGAGTTAGGACACGGAGCAGTGAGCACAGGGGGTGATGGTGAACGGGACTGGGTGTGAGTTAGGACACTGGGCAGTGAGCACAGGGGGTGATGGGTGAACAGGACTGGGTGTGAGTTAGGACATGGGGCAGTGAGCACAGGGGGTGATGGGTGAACGGGACTGGGTGCGAGTTAGGACACGGGGCAGTGAGCACAGGGGGTGATGGGTGAACGGGACTTGGTGTGAGTTAGGACACGGGGCAGTGAGCACAGGGGGAGATGGGTGAACTGGACTTGGTGTGAGTTAGGACACGGGGCAGTGAGCACAGGGGGTGATGGGTGAACGGGACTGGGTGTGAGTTAGGACACGGGGCAGTGAGCACAGGGGGTGATGGGTGAACAGGACTGGGTGTGAGTTAGGACACGGGGCAGTGAGCACGGGGTGAAGGGTGAACGGGACTTGGTGCGAGTTAGGACACAGGGCAGTGAGCACAGGGGTGAAGGGTGAACGGGACTGGGTGCGAGTTAGGACACAGGGCAGTGAGCACAGGGGGTGATGGGTGAACGGGACTGGGTGTGAGTTAGGACACGGGGCAGTGAGCACAGGAGTGATGGGTGAACGGGACTTGGTGCGAGTTAGGACACGGGGCAGTGAGCACAGGGGGTGATGGGTGAACGGGACTTGGTGCGAGTTAGGATACAGGTCAGCGAGCACAGGGGGTGATGGGTGAACAGGACTGGGTGTGAGTTAGGACACGGGGCAGTGAGCACAGGGGTGAAGGGTGAACGGGACTTGGTGCGAGTTAGGACACGGGGCAGTGAGCACAGGGGTGAAGGGTGAACGGGACTGGGTGTGAGTTAGGACACGGGTCAGTGAGCACAGGGGTGAAGGGTGAACGGGACTGGGTGTGAGTTAGGACACGGGGCAGCGAGCACAGGGGGTGATGGGTGAACGGGACTGGGTGTGAGTTAGGACACGGGGCAGCGAGCACAGGGGTGAAGGGTGAACGGGACTGGGTGTGAGTTAGGACACGGGGCAGTGAGCACAGGGGGTGATGGGTGAACGGGACTGGGTGTGAGTTAGGACACGGGGCAGTGAGCACAGGGGGTGAAGGGTGAACGGGACTTGGTGCGAGTTAGGACACGGGGCAGTGAGCACAGGGGGTGATGGGTGAACGGGACTGGGTGTGAGTTAGGACACGGGGCAGTGAGCACGGGGGTGATGGGTGAACGGGACTTGGTGCGAGTTAGGACACGGGGCAGTGAGCACGGGGGTGATGGGTGTACGGGACTGGGTGTGAGTTAGGACACGGGGCAGTGAGCACAGGGGGTGATGGGTGAACGGGACTGGGTGTGAGTTAGGACACGGGGCAGTGAGCACGGGGTGATGGGTGAACGGGACTGGGTGCGAGTTAGGACACGGGGCAGTGAGCACAGGGGGTGATGGGTGAACGGGACTGGGTGTGAGTTAGGACACTGGGCAGTGAGCACAGGGGGTGATGGGTGAACAGGACTGGGTGCGAGTTAGGACACGGGGCAGCGAGCACAGGGGGTGATGGGTGAACGGGACTGGGTGTGAGTTAGGACACGGAGCAGTGAGCACAGGGGGTGATGGGTGAACGGGACTGGGTGTGAGTTATGACACGGGGCAGTGAGCACAGGGGTTGATGGGTGAACGGGACTGGGTGCGAGTTAGGACACGGGGCAGTGAGCACAGGGGGTGAAGGGTGAACGGGACTGGGTGCGAGTTAGGACACGGGGCAGCGAGCACAGGGGGTGATGGGTAAACGGGACTGGGTGTGAGTTAGGACACGGAGCAGTGAGCACAGGGGGTGATGGGTGATGGGTGAACAGGACTGGGTGCGAGTTAGGACACGGGGCAGCGAGCACAGGGGGTGATGGGTGAACGGGACTGGGTGTGAGTTAGGACACGGAGCAGTGAGCACAGGGGGTGATGGTGAACGGGACTGGGTGTGAGTTAGGACACTGGGCAGTGAGCACAGGGGGTGATGGGTGAACAGGACTGGGTGTGAGTTAGGACATGGGGCAGTGAGCACAGGGGGTGATGGGTGAACGGGACTGGGTGCGAGTTAGGACACGGGGCAGTGAGCACAGGGGGAGATGGGTGAACTGGACTTGGTGTGAGTTAGGACACGGGGCAGTGAGCACAGGGGGTGATGGGTGAACGGGACTGGGTGTGAGTTAGGACACGGGGCAGTGAGCACAGGGGGTGATGGGTGAACAGGACTGGGTGTGAGTTAGGACACGGGGCAGTGAGCACGGGGTGAAGGGTGAACGGGACTTGGTGCGAGTTAGGACACAGGGCAGTGAGCACAGGGGTGAAGGGTGAACGGGACTGGGTGCGAGTTAGGACACGGGGCAGTGAGCACAGGGGGTGATGGGTGAACGGGACTGGGTGTGAGTTAGGACACGGGGCAGTGAGCACAGGAGTGATGGGTGAACGGGACTTGGTGCGAGTTAGGACACGGGGCAGTGAGCACAGGGGGTGATGGGTGAACGGGACTTGGTGCGAGTTAGGATACAGGTCAGCGAGCACAGGGGGTGATGGGTGAACGGGACTGGGTGTGAGTTAGGACACGGGGCAGTGAGCACAGGGGTGAAGGGTGAACGGGACTTGGTGCGAGTTAGGACACGGGGCAGTGAGCACAGGGGTGAAGGGTGAACGGGACTGGGTGTGAGTTAGGACACGGGTCAGTGAGCACAGGGGTGAAGGGTGAACGGGACTGGGTGTGAGTTAGGACACGGGGCAGCGAGCACAGGGGGTGATGGGTGAACGGGACTGGGTGTGAGTTAGGACACGGGGCAGCGAGCACAGGGGTGAAGGGTGAACGGGACTTGGTGCGAGTTAGGACACGGGGCAGTGAGCACAGGGGGTGACGGGTGAACGGGACTTGTTGTGAGTTAGGACACGGGGCAGTGAGCACGGGGTGATGGGTGAACGGGACTGGGTGCGAGTTAGGACACGGGGCAGTGAGCACAGGGGGTGATAAGTAAACAGGACTGGGTGTGAGTTAGGACACGGGGCAGTGAGCACAGGGGGTGATGGGTGATCGGGACTTGGTGCGAGTTAGGACACGGGGCAGTGAGCACAGGGGGTGATGGGTGAACGGGACTGGGTGTGAGTTAGGACACGGGGCAGTGAGCACAGGGGGTGATGGGTGAACGGGACTGGGTGCGAGTTAGGACACGGGGCAGTGAGCACAGGGGGTGAAGGGTGAACGGGACTGGGTGCGAGTTAGGACACGGGGCAGTGAGCACAGGGGGTGATGGGTGAACGGGACTTGGTGTGAGTTACGACACTGGGCAGTGAGCACAGGGGGTGATGGGTGAACAGGACTGGGTGTGAGTTAGGACACGGGGCAGTGAGCACAGGGGGAGATGGGTGAACGGGACTTGGTGTGAGTTAGGACACGGGGCAGTGAGCACAGGGGGTGATGGGTGAACGGGACTGGGTGTGAGTTAGGACACGGGGCAGTGAGCACAGGGGGTGATGGGTGAACGGGGCTGGGTGTGAGTTAGGACACGGGGCAGTGAGCACAGGGGGTGATGGGTGAACGGGACTGGGTGTGAGTTAGGACACGGGGGTGATGGGTGAACGGGACTGGGTGTGAGTTAGGACACGGGGCAGTGAGCACAGGGGGTGATGGGTGAACGGGACTGGGTGTGAGTTAGGACACGGGGCAGTGAGCACAGGGGGTGATGGGTGAACCGGACTTGGTGTGAGTTAGGACACGGGGCAGTGAGCACAGGGGTGAAGGGTGAACGGGACTGGGTGTGAGTTAGGACACGGGGCAGTGAGCACAGGGGGTGATGGGTGAACGGGACTTGGTGTGAGTTAGGACACGGGGCAGTGAGCACAGCGGGTGATGGGTGAACGGGACTGGGTGCGAGTTAGGACACGGGGCAGTGAGCACAGCGGGAGATGGGTGAACGGGACTGGGTGTGAGTTAGGACACGGGGCAGTGAGCACAGGGGTGAAGGGTGAACGGGACTGGGTGTGAGTTAGGACACGGGGCAGCGAGCACAGGGGGTGAAGGGTGAACGGGACTTAGTGCGAGTTAGGACACAGGCAGTGAGCACAGGGGGTGATGGGTGAACGGGACTGGGTGTGAGTTAGGACACGGGGCAGTGAGCACAGGGGGTGAAGGGTGAATGGGACTGGGTGTGAGTTAGGACACGGGGCAGTGAGCACAGGGGGTGATGGGTGAACGGGACTGGGTGTGAGTTAGGACACGGGGCAGTGAGCACAGGGGGTGAAGGGTGAACGGGACTTGGTGCGAGTTAGGACACGGGGTAGTGAGCACAGGGGGTGATGGGTGAACGGGACTTGGTGCGAGTTCGGACACGGGGCAGTGAGCACAGGGGGTGATGGGTGAACGGGACTGGGTGTGAGTTAGGACACGGGGCAGTGAGCACAGGGGGTGATGGGTGAACGGGACTGGGTGTGAGTTCGGACACGGGGCAGTGAGCACAGGGGGTGAAGGGTGAACGGGACTTGGTGCGAGTTAGGACACGGGGTAGTGAGCACAGGGGGTGATGGGTGAACGGGACTTGGTGCGACTTCGGACACGGGGCAGTGAGCACAGGGGGTGATGGGTGAACGGGACTGGGTGTGAGTTCGGACACGGGGCAGTGAGCACAGGGGGTGATGGGTGAATGGGACTGGGTGTGAGTTAGGACACGGGGCAGTGAGCACAGGGGGTGATGGGTGAACGGGACTGGGTGTGAGTTAGGACACGGGGCAGTGAGCACAGGGGGTGATGGGTGAACGGGACTGGGTGTGAGTTAGGACACGGGGCAGTGAGCACAGGGGGTGATGGGTGAATGGGACTGGGTGTGAGTTAGGACACGGGGCAGTGAGCACAGGGGGTGATGGGTGAACGGGACTGGGTGCGAGTTAGGACACGGGGCAGCGAGCACAGGGGGTGATGGGTGAACGGGACTGGGTGTGAGTTAGGACACGGGGCAGTGAGCACAGGGGGTGATGGGTGAACGGGACTGGGTGTGAGTTAGGACACGGGGCAGTGAGCACAGGGGGTGATGGGTGAACGGGACTTGGTGCGAGTTAGGATACAGGTCAGCGAGCACAGGGGGTGATGGGTGAACGGGACTGGGTGTGAGTTAGGACACGGGGCAGTGAGCACAGGGGTGAAGGGTGAACGGCACTGGGTGCGAGTTAGGACACGGGGCAGTGAGCACAGGGGGTGATAAGTGAACAGGACTGGGTGTGAGTTAGGACACGGGGCAGTGAGCACAGGGGGTGAAGGGTGAACGGGACTTGGTGCGAGTTAGGACACGGGGTAGTGAGCACAGGGGGTGATGGGTGAACGGGACTTGGTGCGAGTTCGGACACGGGGCAGTGAGCACAGGGGGTGATGGGTGAACGGGACTGGGTGTGAGTTAGGACACGGGGCAGTGAGCACAGGGGGTGATGGGTGCACGGGACTGGGTGTGAGTTAGGACACGGGGCAGTGAGCACAGGGGGTGATGGGTGAACGGGACTGGGTGTGAGTTAGGACACGGGGCAGTGAGCACAGGGGGTGATGGGTGAACGGGACTGGGTGTGAGTTAGGACACGGGGCAGTGAGCACAGGGGGTGATGGGTGAATGGGACTGGGTGTGAGTTAGGACACGGGGCAGTGAGCACAGGGGGTGATGGGTGAACGGGACTGGGTGCGAGTTAGGACACGGGGCAGCGAGCACAGGGGGTGATGGGTGAACGGGACTGGGTGTGAGTTAGGACACGGGGCAGTGAGCACAGGGGGTGATGGGTGAACGGGACTGGGTGTGAGTTAGGACACGGGGCAGTGAGCACAGGGGGTGATGGGTGAACGGGACTTGGTGCGAGTTAGGATACAGGTCAGCGAGCACAGGGGGTGATGGGTGAACGGGACTGGGTGTGAGTTAGGACACGGGGCAGTGAGCACAGGGGTGAAGGGTGAACGGCACTGGGTGCGAGTTAGGACACGGGGCAGTGAGCACAGGGGGTGATAAGTGAACAGGACTGGGTGTGAGTTAGGACACGGGGCAGTGAGCACAGGGGGTGATGGGTGATCGGGACTTGGTGCGAGTTAGGACACGGGGCAGTGAGCACAGGGAGTGATGGGTGAACGGGACTTGGTGTGAGTTAGGACACGGGGCAGTGAGCACAGGGGGTGATGGGTGAATGGGACTGGGTGAGAGTTGGGACACGGGGCAGCGAGCACAGGGGGTGATGGGTGAACGGGACTGGGTGTGAGTTAGGACACGGGGCAGTGAGCACAGGGGGTGATGGGTGAACGGGACTTGGTGTGAGTTAGGACACTGGGCAGTGAGCACAGGGGGTGATGGGTGAGCAGGACTGCGTGCGAGTTAGGACACGGGGCAGTGAGCACAGGGGGTGATGGGTGAACGGGACTGGGTGTGAGTTAGGACACGGGGCAGTGAGCACAGGGGGTGATGGGTGAACAGGACTGGGTGTGAGTTAGGACACGGGGCAGTGAGCACAGGGGTGAAGGGTGAACGGGACTGGGTGTGAGTTAGGACACTGGGCGGTGAGCACAGGGGGTGATGGGTGAACGGGACTGGGTGTGAGTTAGGACACGGGGCAGTGAGCACAGGGGGTGATGGGTGAACGGGACTGGGTGTGAGTTAGGACACGGGGCAGTGAGCACAGGGGGTGATGGGTGAACGGGACTGGGTGTGAGTTAGGACACGGGGCAGTGAGCACAGCGGGTGATGGGTGAACGGGATTGGGTGTGAGTTAGGACACGGGGCAGTGAGCACAGGGGTGAAGGGTGAACGGGACTGGGTGTGAGTTAGGACACGGGGCAGTGAGCACGGGGTGAAGGGTGAACGGGACTTGGTGCGAGTTAGGACACAGGGCAGTGAGCACAGGGGTGAAGGGTGAACGGGACTGGGTGCGAGTTAGGACACGGGGCAGTGAGCACAGGGGTGAAGGGTGAACGGGACTTGGTGCGAGTTAGGACACGGGGCAGTGAGCACAGGGGTGAAGGGTGAACGGGACTTGGTGCGAGTTAGGACACGGGGCAGTGAGCACAGGGGGTGATGGGTGAACGGGACTTGGTGCGAGTTAGGACACGGGGCAGTGAGCACGGGGTGATGGGTGAACGGGACTTGGTGCGAGTTAGGACACGGGGCAGTGAGCACAGGGGGTGATGGGTGAACGGGACTGGGTGTGAGTTAGGACACGGGGCAGTGAGCACAGGGGGTGATGGGTGAACGGGACTGGGTGTGAGTTAGGACACGGGGCAGTGAGCACAGGGGGTGATGGGTGAACGGGACTGGGTGTGAGTAAGGACACGGGGCAGTGAGCACAGGGGGTGATTGGTGAACGGGACTGGGTGCGAGTTAGGACACGGGGCAGTGAGCACAGGGGGCAATATGTCAACGGGACTTGGTGCGAGTTAGGACACGGGGCAGTGAGCACAGGGGGTGAAGGGTGAATGGGACTGGGTGTGAGTTAGGACACGGGGCAGTGAGCACAGGGGGTGATGGGTGAACGGGACTGGGTGTGAGTTAGGACACGGGGCAGTGAGCACAGGAGTGATGGGTGAACGGGACTTGGTGCGAGTTAGGACACGGGGCAGTGAGCACAGGGGGTGATGGGTGAACGGGACTTGGTGCGAGTTCGGACACGGGGCAGTGAGCACAGGGGGTGATGGGTGAACGGGACTGGGTGTGAGTTAGGACACGGGGCAGTGAGCACAGGGGGTGATGGGTGAATGGGACTGGGTGTGAGTTAGGACACGGGGCAGTGAGCACAGGGGGTGATGGGTGAACGGGACTGGGTGTGAGTTAGGACACGGGGCAGTGAGCACAGGGGGTGATGGGTGAACGGGACTGGGTGTGAGTTAGGACACGGGGCAGTGAGCACAGGGGGTGATGGGTGAATGGGACTGGGTGTGAGTTAGGACACGGGGCAGTGAGCACAGGGGGTGATGGGTGAACGGGACTGGGTGCGAGTTAGGACACGGGGCAGCGAGCACAGGGGGTGATGGGTGAACGGGACTGGGTGTGAGTTAGGACACGGGGCAGTGAGCACAGGGGGTGATGGGTGAACGGGACTGGGTGTGAGTTAGGACACGGGGCAGTGAGCACAGGGGGTGATGGGTGAACGGGACTTGGTGCGAGTTAGGATACAGGTCAGCGAGCACAGGGGGTGATGGGTGAACGGGACTGGGTGTGAGTTAGGACACGGGGCAGTGAGCACAGGGGTGAAGGGTGAACGGCACTGGGTGCGAGTTAGGACACGGGGCAGTGAGCACAGGGGGTGATAAGTGAACAGGACTGGGTGTGAGTTAGGACACGGGGCAGTGAGCACAGGGGGTGAAGGGTGAACGGGACTTGGTGCGAGTTAGGACACGGGGTAGTGAGCACAGGGGGTGATGGGTGAACGGGACTTGGTGCGAGTTCGGACACGGGGCAGTGAGCACAGGGGGTGATGGGTGAACGGGACTGGGTGTGAGTTAGGACACGGGGCAGTGAGCACAGGGGTGATGGGTGCACGGGACTGGGTGTGAGTTAGGACACGGGGCAGTGAGCACAGGGGGTGATGGGTGAACGGGACTGGGTGTGAGTTAGGACACGGGGCAGTGAGCACAGGGGGTGATGGGTGAACGGGACTGGGTGTGAGTTAGGACACGGGGCAGTGAGCACAGGGGGTGATGGGTGAATGGGACTGGGTGTGAGTTAGGACACGGGGCAGTGAGCACAGGGGGTGATGGGTGAACGGGACTGGGTGCGAGTTAGGACACGGGGCAGCGAGCACAGGGGGTGATGGGTGAACGGGACTGGGTGTGAGTTAGGACACGGGGCAGTGAGCACAGGGGGTGATGGGTGAACGGGACTGGGTGTGAGTTAGGACACGGGGCAGTGAGCACAGGGGGTGATGGGTGAACGGGACTTGGTGCGAGTTAGGATACAGGTCAGCGAGCACAGGGGGTGATGGGTGAACGGGACTGGGTGTGAGTTAGGACACGGGGCAGTGAGCACAGGGGTGAAGGGTGAACGGCACTGGGTGCGAGTTAGGACACGGGGCAGTGAGCACAGGGGGTGATAAGTGAACAGGACTGGGTGTGAGTTAGGACACGGGGCAGTGAGCACAGGGGGTGATGGGTGATCGGGACTTGGTGCGAGTTAGGACACGGGGCAGTGAGCACAGGGAGTGATGGGTGAACGGGACTTGGTGTGAGTTAGGACACGGGGCAGTGAGCACAGGGGGTGATGGGTGAACGGGACTGAGTGTGAGTTAGGACACGGGGCAGTGAGCACAGGGGGTGATGGGTGAACGGGACTGGGTGCGAGTTAGGACACGGGGCAGTGAGCACAGGGGGTGAAGGGTGAATGGGACTGGGTGAGAGTTGGGACACGGGGCAGCGAGCACAGGGGGTGATGGGTGAACGGGACTGGGTGTGAGTTAGGACACGGGGCAGTGAGCACAGGGGGTGATGGGTGAACGGGACTTGGTGTGAGTTAGGACACTGGGCAGTGAGCACAGGGGGTGATGGGTGAACAGGACTGCGTGCGAGTTAGGACACGGGGCAGTGAGCACAGGGGGTGATGGGTGAACGGGACTGGGTGTGAGTTAGGACACGGGGCAGTGAGCACAGGGGGTGATGGGTGAACAGGACTGGGTGTGAGTTAGGACACGGGGCAGTGAGCACAGGGGTGAAGGGTGAACGGGACTGGGTGTGAGTTAGGACACTGGGCGGTGAGCACAGGGGGTGATGGGTGAACGGGACTGGGTGTGAGTTAGGACACGGGGCAGTGAGCACAGGGGGTGATGGGTGAACGGGACTGGGTGTGAGTTAGGACACTGGGCAGTGAGCACAGGGGGTGCTGGGTGAACGGGACTGGGTGTGAGTTAGGACACGGGGCAGTGAGCACAGCGGGTGATGGGTGAACGGGATTGGGTGTGAGTTAGGACACGGGGCAGTGAGCACAGGGGGTGATGGGTGAACGGGACTGGGTGTGAGTTAGGACACGGGGCAGTGAGCACGGGGTGAAGGGTGAACGGGACTTGGTGCGAGTTAGGACACAGGGCAGTGAGCACAGGGGTGAAGGGTGAACGGGACTGGGTGCGAGTTAGGACACGGGGCAGTGAGCACAGGGGTGAAGGGTGAACGGGACTTGGTGTGAGTTAGGACACGGGGCAGTGAGCACAGGGGTGAAGGGTGAACGGGACTTGGTGCGAGTTAGGACACGGGGCAGTGAGCACAGGGGGTGATGGGTGAACGGGACTTGGTGCGAGTTAGGACACGGGGCAGTGAGCACGGGGTGATGGGTGAACGGGACTTGGTGCGAGTTAGGACACGGGGCAGTGAGCACAGGGGGTGATGGGTGAACGGGACTGGGTGTGAGTTAGGACACGGGGCAGTGAGCACAGGGGGTGATGGGTGAACGGGACTGGGTGTGAGTTAGGACACGGGGCAGTGAGCACAGGGGGTGATGGGTGAACGGGACTGGGTGTGAGTAAGGACACGGGGCAGTGAGCACAGGGGGTGATTGGTGAACGGGACTGGGTGCGAGTTAGGACACGGGGCAGTGAGCACAGGGGGTGAAGGGTGAATGGGACTGGGTGTGAGTTAGGACACGGGGCAGTGAGCACAGGGGGTGATGGGTGAACGGGACTGGGTGTGAGTTAGGACACGGGGCAGTGAGCACAGGAGTGATGGGTGAACGGGACTTGGTGCGAGTTAGGACACGGGGCAGTGAGCACAGGGGGTGATGGGTGAACGGGACTTGGTGCGAGTTAGGATACAGGTCAGCGAGCACAGGGGGTGATGGGTGAACGGGACTGGGTGTGAGTTAGGACACGGGGCAGTGAGCACAGGGGGTGATGGGTGAACGGGACTGGGTGTGAGTTAGGACACGGGGCAGTGAGCACAGGGGGTGATGGGTGAACGGGACTGGGTGTGAGTTAGGACACGGGGCAGTGAGCACAGGGGGTGAAGGGTGAACGGGACTGGGTGTGAGCTAGGACACGGGGCAGTGAGCACAGGGGGTGATGGGTGAACGGGACTGGGTGTGAGTTAGGACACGGGGCAGTGAGCACAGGGGGTGAAGGGTGAACGGGACTGGGTGTGAGCTAGGACACGGGGCAGTGAGCACAGGGGGTGATGGGTGAACGGGACTCTGTGTGAGTTAGGACACGGGGCACTGAGCACAGGGTGTGATGGGTGAACGGGACTGGGTGTGAGTTAGGACACGGGGCAGTGAGCACAGGGGGTGATGGGTGAACGGGACTTGGTGCGAGTTAGGATACAGGTCAGCGAGCACAGGGGGTGATGGGTGAACGGGACTGGGTGTGAGTTAGGACACGGGGCAGTGAGCACAGGGGGTGAAGGGTGAACGGGACTGGGTGTGAGCTAGGACACGGGGCAGTGAGCACAGGGGGTGATGGGTGAACGGGACTGGGTGTGAGTTAGGACACGGGGCAGTGAGCACAGGGGGTGATGGGTGAACGGGACTGGGTGTGAGTTAGGACACGGGGCAGTGAGCACAGGGGGTGATGGGTGAACGGGACTGGGTGTGAGTTAGGACACGGGGCAGTGAGCACAGGGGGTGATGGGTGAACGGGACTGGGTGTGAGTTAGGACACGGGGCAGTGAGCACAGGGGTGAAGGGTGAACGGGACTGGGTGTGAGTTAGGACACGGGGCAGTGAGCACAGGGGGTGATGGGTGAACGGGACTTGGTGCGAGTTAGGACACGGGGCAGTGAGCACAGGGGGTGATGGGTGAACGGGACTGGGTGTGAGTTAGGACACGGGGCAGTGAGCACAGGGGGTGATGGGTGAACGGGACTGGGTGTGAGTTAGGACATGGGGCAGTGAGCACAGGGGGTGATGGGTGAACGGGACTGGGTGTGAGTTAGGACACGGGGCAGTGAGCACAGGGGGTGATGGGTGAACGGGACTGGGTGTGAGTTAGGACACAGGCAGTGAGCACAGGGGGTGATGGGTGAACGGGACTGGGTGTGAGTTAGGACACGGGGCAGTGAGCACAGGGGGTGATGGGTGATCGGGACTTGGTGCGAGTTAGGACACGGGGCAGTGAGCACAGGGAGTGATGGGTGAACGGGACTTGGTGTGAGTTAGGACACGGGGCAGTGAGCACAGGGGGTGATGGGTGAACGGGACTTGGTGCGAGTTAGGACACAGGCAGTGAGCACAGGGGGTGATGGGTGAACGGGACTGGGTGTGAGTTAGGACACGGGGCAGTGAGCACAGCGGGTGATGGGTGAACGGGACTGGGTGTGAGTTAGGACACGGGGCAGTGAGCACAGGGGGTGATGGGTGAACGGGACTTGGTGCGAGTTAGGACACAGGCAGTGAGCACAGGGGGTGATGGGTGAACGGGACTGGGTGTGAGTTAGGACACGGGGCAGTGAGCACAGGGGGTGATGGGTGAACGGGACTGGGTGTGAGTTAGGACACAGGCAGTGAGCACAGGGGGTGATGGGTGAACGGGACTGGGTGTGAGTTAGGACACGGGGCAGTGAGCACAGGGGGTGAAGGGTGAACGGGACTGGGTGTGAGTTAGGACACGGGGCAGTGAGCACAGGAGTGAAGGGTGAACGGGACTTGGTGCGAGTTAGGACACGGGGCAGTGAGCACAGGGGTGAAGGGTGAACGGGACTGGGTGTGAGTTAGGACACGGGTCAGTGAGCACAGGGGTGAAGGGTGAACGGGACTGGGTGTGAGTTAGGACACGGGGCAGCGAGCACAGGGGGTGAAGGGTGAACGGGACTTAGTGCGAGTTAGGACACGGGGCAGTGAGCACAGGGGGTGATGGGTGAACGGGACTTGGTGTGAGTTAGGACACGGGGCAGTGAGCACAGGGGGTGATGGGTGAACGGGACTTGGTGCGAGTTAGGACACGGGGCAGTGAGCACAGGGGTGAAGGGTGAACGGGACTGGGTGTGAGTTAGGACACGGGGCAGTGAGCACGGGGTGATGGGTGAACGGGACTGGGTGCGAGTTAGGACACGGGGCAGTGAGCACAGGGGGTGATAAGTGAACAGGACTGGGTGTGAGTTAGGACACGGGGCAGTGAGCACAGGGGGTGATGGGTGATCGGGACTTGGTGCGAGTTAGGACACGGGGCAGTGAGCACAGGGGGTGATGGGTGAACGGGACTGGGTGTGAGTTAGGACACGGGGCAGTGAGCACAGGGGGTGATGGGTGAACGGGACTGGGTGTGAGTTAGGACATGGGGCAGTGAGCACAGGGGGTGATGGGTGAACGGGACTGGGTGTGAGTTAGGACACGGGGCAGTGAGCACAGGGGGTGATGGGTGAACGGGACTGGGTGTGAGTTAGGACACAGGCAGTGAGCACAGGGGGTGATGGGTGAACGGGACTGGGTGTGAGTTAGGACACGGGGCAGTGAGCACAGGGGGTGATGGGTGATCGGGACTTGGTGCGAGTTAGGACACGGGGCAGTGAGCACAGGGAGTGATGGGTGAACGGGACTTGGTGTGAGTTAGGACACGGGGCAGTGAGCACAGGGGGTGATGGGTGAACGGGACTTGGTGCGAGTTAGGACACAGGCAGTGAGCACAGGGGGTGATGGGTGAACGGGACTGGGTGTGAGTTAGGACACGGGGCAGTGAGCACAGCGGGTGATGGGTGAACGGGACTGGGTGTGAGTTAGGACACGGGGCAGTGAGCACAGGGGGTGATGGGTGAACGGGACTTGGTGCGAGTTAGGACACAGGCAGTGAGCACAGGGGGTGATGGGTGAACGGGACTGGGTGTGAGTTAGGACACGGGGCAGTGAGCACAGGGGGTGATGGGTGAACGGGACTGGGTGTGAGTTAGGACACAGGCAGTGAGCACAGGGGGTGATGGGTGAACGGGACTGGGTGTGAGTTAGGACACGGGGCAGTGAGCACAGGGGGTGAAGGGTGAACGGGACTGGGTGTGAGTTAGGACACGGGGCAGTGAGCACAGGAGTGAAGGGTGAACGGGACTTGGTGCGAGTTAGGACACGGGGCAGTGAGCACAGGGGTGAAGGGTGAACGGGACTGGGTGTGAGTTAGGACACGGGTCAGTGAGCACAGGGGTGAAGGGTGAACGGGACTGGGTGTGAGTTAGGACACGGGGCAGCGAGCACAGGGGGTGAAGGGTGAACGGGACTTAGTGCGAGTTAGGACACGGGGCAGTGAGCACAGGGGGTGATGGGTGAACGGGACTTGGTGTGAGTTAGGACACGGGGCAGTGAGCACAGGGGGTGATGGGTGAACGGGACTTGGTGCGAGTTAGGACACGGGGCAGTGAGCACAGGGGTGAAGGGTGAACGGGACTGGGTGTGAGTTAGGACACGGGGCAGTGAGCACGGGGTGATGGGTGAACGGGACTGGGTGCGAGTTAGGACACGGGGCAGTGAGCACAGGGGGTGATAAGTGAACAGGACTGGGTGTGAGTTAGGACACGGGGCAGTGAGCACAGGGGGTGATGGGTGATCGGGACTTGGTGCGAGTTAGGACACGGGGCAGTGAGCACAGGGGGTGATGGGTGAACGGGACTTGGTGTGAGTTCGGACACGGGGCAGTGAGCACAGGGGGTGACGGGTGAACGGGACTGGGTGCGAGTTAGGATACGGGGCAGCAGAGTTTTGGATGAGCTCAGGTTTGTGGAGGGTGGAAAATGGGGGGGGTCAGCTGGGAGAGCGTTGGAATAGTCGAGTCTGGAGGTAACAAAAGCATGGATGAGGGTTTCAGCAGCAGATGGGCTGAGGCAGGAGCGGAGTCGGGCAATAGTACAGAGGTGGAAGTAGACGGTCTTTGTGATGGGGAGGATATGGTGTCAGTAACTCAGCTCAGGGTCAAATAGGATGCCACGGTTGCAAACAGTTTAAAATCCTAATCCTATAAATGAGATATTCACGACCAACCTGAGGTTAAAGCCTCTTCCAGCGAATTATCTTCAGCATGCTGGCGAATATTCCAAGATGTCAAAGGAAGATGCTGGATTTCTTCAGCTGAGCCGAGCTTCACCATGTCCATGTGATTGTTTCGAGGCTTGTATCGTGGAATGAAGCACTCTTTTCCACGCTGGAAAACATCTTTTATTATGTCTTCTGTCTGAATTTCATCAGACATGCTCAAAAAGACAGCAATTCTTTGGCAATTCTGGTACTTGGGGTGAGCTATTAGCTGAAAGAGAATCACAAAAGTGCTCAGTAGGGGTCACATAGAAAAGGCACACAAAAGGTTTTAATTAAATAAAACAACTAATTGGGTAAGGTGAAATAACAGGAAACGCTGGAAACACTCAGCAGGCCAGGCAGCATCCATGGCGAGAGAACGAGAGTTAACGTTTCAGGTCTGTGCCTGGCCTGTTGAGCGTATCCAGCATTCTCTGTTATTTCAGATTTCCAGCAGCCGCAGTATTTTGCTCTTGTAATTGGGTACGGTAATTGGCAAAAGACCCAGAGGGGAGATGAGGAGAATATTTTTTATGCACCCAGGGGCTGAATGGCCAACTCCCGTTCCGATGTTCCTAACATTAAAAAAACTTCAAACTGAAAGACTCATACAGCAGAGATGGAGGACATTTGGTCCGTCGTGCCTGTGGCGGCTCTTTGAAAGAGCTCTCCAATTAGTCCCACTCCCCCGCTCTTTCCCTGTAGTCCTGCAAATTTTTTCCTTTTCAAGTATTAATCCAATTCCCTTTTGAAAGTTACTACTGAATCTGCTTTCAGGCAGTGCATTCCAGATCATAACAACTCGCTGCGTAAAAAATATTCTCCTCATCTCCCCGCCCCTCATCTTCAAAAATATCTAATTGGCTGTAAAGTGCTTTGGGATGTCATGAAAAATAAGAACATAAGAAATAGGAGCAGAAGTCGGCCATTCGGCCCCTCGACCATTCAATGAGATCATGGCTGATCTTCTGCCTCAACTCCATTCACCGGCCCTATCGCCATATCCCTTGATGCCTTTACTAGTCAGAAATCTATCGACTTCTGTTTTGAATATACCCAATGACTGAGCCTCCACAGCCCTCTGGGGTAGAGAATTCCAAAGATTCACCACCCTCTGTGTGAAGAAATGTCTTCTCATCTCAGTCCTGAATGGCCTACCCTTTATCCGGAGGCTGTGGCCCCTGGTTCTAGACTCCCCAGCCAAGGGAAACATTCTCCCAGCATCCACCCTATCAAGCCCTGTAATAATTTTGTATGCTTCAATGAGATCCCCTCTCAATCTTCTGAAAATGCTATATAAATGCAAGTCTGTCTTTCTTCTTTCTAAATATCAAGCAAGGCTGGATGAGGTCGCTGAAATCCCCTGCTCCATATTCAAAACACTGCATGCCAATTCATTCTACTGTGCTGCATACTGGAGCCCCAATGCATTATCCTGCCCTTCAGGAGTACGATCCAAATGTGGGAATGGTACAGTCAAAGGTTCAGCCCCATTAACGCCAGTAAGGTGTATTGTGCAGATACACAATCCATTACGCTAGTCCATAGATATATACTGAGCATTTCATACTGACATGGTTAGTTCCTGTCAGTATCTAACACCAAAACATTTACAAAATATCTCAATTCTGGGTCAGAAGATACAATACAAGTTGATAGCCAATTGTGAAATCCGAGCGTTTAGCTAAAGTTAAAGATTGCAATTAGTCAGGCAAGATGGTTCCAATTATTTTACGGCTTACAGTTGTGTTCACAGATACGAACGGCATTTTATTTGCCTGCCACTTGCATTTATATAGCGCCTATAACATAGTAAAACATGCCAAGGCGCTTCACAGGACCGACTATCAGACAAAATGTGACACCGGGCCACATGAGGAGAGATTTGGACTGGTGTCCAAAAGCTCGGTCAAAGACGTAGATTTTAAGAAGCAACTTAAACGAGGAAAGATAGAGGCAGAGAGGTTTAGGGAGTGAATTCCAGAGGTTAGGGGCTGCAGGGCATTCTGGAGGGGGAGGGTGAACAGCCAGTGGTCGTGGTCCACATTGGTACCAACGACATAGGTAAAAAGAGGGATGAGGTCCTGCAGCAAGAATTTAGGGAGCTAGGTGGAAGATTAAAGAGCAGGACCTCAAAGGTTGTAATCTCTGGATTACTCCCGGTGCCACGTGCTAGTGAGTATAGGAATAGGAAGATAGAACAGATGAATGCGTGGCTAAAGCGATGGTGCAGGGGGGGAGGGCTTTAGTTTCCTGGATCACTGGGCCTGCTTCTGGGAAAGGTGGGACTTGTACAAGTCGGACGGTCTACACCTGAACCAGAGGGGGACCAATATCCTTGCGGGGAGGTTTGCTAGCACTGCTGGGGGGGGGTTTAAACTAACTTGGCAGGGGGATGGGATACAGAGTGGAGCTATAGTAGGGGGTGATTTACAGCCAAATACAGAGGAAAAAACAAGTCAGCTGGGAAGGCAGAGAAAATATGTGAGGGCAAAAGGGAATATGGCAGGGCTGGAAGGCATTTATTTTAATGCAAGGAGTCTTGCAAATAAGGTGGATGAACTGAAGTTGTTGTTGAACACATGGGAGTACGATATTGTTGCTATCACGGAGACATGGTTGAGGGAGGGTCAGGACTGGCAGCTCAATATTCCGGGGTATAGAATCTTCAGGCGAGACAGAGGGGGGTGTAAAAGGGGAGGGGGTGTTGCAATATTAATTAAGGAGTCGATTACTGCTGTAAGGAGGGATGATATATTAGCGGGTTCCTCTAATGAGGCCATATGGGTAGAACTTAAAAACAAAAAGGGGGCAAGCACCTTGCTGGGAGTGTACTATAGGCCCCCAAACAGTCAGGGGGAGATAGAGGAACAGATATGTAGGCAAATCTCAGAGAAGTGCGAAAATAATAGGGTAATAATAGTGGGGGATTTCAACTTCCCCAATACTAATTGGGATAGTCAGAGTGTGAAAGGCTTAGAGGATGCAGAATTCTTAAAGTGCATCCAGGAGAGCTTTTTGAGCCAACATGTAGAAAGTCCTACAAGAGAGGGGGCGGTACTGGACCTAATTCTAGGGAATGTAGCCGGGCAAGTGGTGGAAGTGTCAGTAGGAGAGCATTTTGGCGACAGTGACCATAATTCGGTGAGATTTAAGGTGGTCATGGAAAAAGACAATGACGGCCCGGAAATAAGGGTTCTAAATTGGGGGATGGCCGATTTTAATATGATAAGGCAGGATCTGGCCAAAGTGGACTGGGAGCAGCTGCTTATAGGAAAATCCACATCAAAGCAGTGGGAGGCTTTCAGAAGGGAAATAGAGAGAGTACAACGCCAACATGTTCCTGTAAAGGTCAAGGGTGGGACCAACAAGCAAAGGGAACCTTGGATGACAAGGGATATACAAAAATGCATTAGGGAAAAAAGGGGGGCTTTTGGCAATTACAAAAGACTAAAGACGGAGGAAGCCCTAGAGGAGTATAATAAGTGCAGGGGCATACTTAAAAAAGAAATTAGGAGGGCGAGGAGGGGCCATGAAATAACACTGGCGAGCAAAATAAAGGAAAATCCTAAGATGTTTTATAAGTATATTAAGGGCAAGAGGATAACCAGGGAAAGGGTAGGGCCCATTAGGGACCAAAGTGGCAATCTGTGTGTAGAGCCAGATGATGTGGGCGGGGTTTTAAATGAATTTTTTGCATCTGTGTTCACTATGGAGAAAGATGATGTAGACATAGAAATCGGGCAAGGGGACTGTGACATACTTGAACATATTAGTATCGAGAGGGAGGAGGTACTAGCGGTTTTAGCAGGCCAAAAAGTGGATAAATCCCCAGGCCGGGACGAGATGTATCCCAGGCTGTTGTGTGAGGCAAGGGAGGAGATTGCAGGGGCTCTGACACAAATTTTCAGAACCTCTCTGGCCACAGAGGATGTACCAGAGGACTGGAGAACAGCTAACGTAGTACCATTATTCAAGAAGGGTAGCAGGGATAAACCAGGGAATTACAGGCCAGTGAGCCTAACATCTGTGGTAGGGAAATTATTGGAAAAAATTCTGAGGGACAAAATTAGTCTCCACTTGGAGAGGCAAGAATTAATCGGGGATAGTCAGCATGGCTTTGTCAAGGGTAAATCATGTCTGACAAATCTGATTGAATTTTTCGAGGGGGTGACTAGGTGTGTGGATGAGGGAAATGCTGTGGATGTGGTTTACATGGACTTAATTAAAGCTTTTGACAAAGTCCCGCATAGGAGACTGGTCAAGAAGGTAAGAGCCCATGGGATCCAGGGTGCCTTGGCGCGTTGGATCCTAAACTGGCTGAGTGGCAGGAGGCAGAGGGTGATGGTCGAAGGTTGCTTTTGTGACTGGAAGCCTGTGTCTAGTGGGGTACCTCAGGGATCGGTGCTGGGTCCCTTGCTGTTTGTGATCTACATAAATGATTTGGATGAGAATGTAAAAGGTATGATCAGTAAGTTCGCAGATGACACGAAAATTGGTGGGGTGGTAAATTGTGAGGAGGAAAGCCTCAGGCTACAGGAAGATACAAACGAGTTGGTCAGATGGGCGGAACAGTGGCAAATGGAATTTAACCCTGAAAAGTGCGAGGTGATGCATTTTGGACGGACAAATAAGGCAAGGGAGTACACAATGAGTGGTAGGACCCTAGGAAGTACAGAGGGTCAGAGGGACCTTGGTGTACATGTACATAGATCCCTGAAGGCAGCGGAACAGGTAGATAAGGTGGTTAAAAAGGCATATGGGATACTTGCCTTCATTAGCCGAGGCATAGAATATAAGAGCAGGGAGGTTATGATGGAGCTGTACAAAACGCTGGTGAGGCCACAGCTGGAGTACTGTGTGCAGTTCTGGTCGCCTCACTATAGGAAGGATGTGATTGCTTTAGAGAGGGTGCAGAGAAGATTCACCAGGATGTTACCTGGGATGGAGCGCCTCAGCTATGAAGAAAGACTAAACAGGCTGGGGTTGTTTTCATTGGAGCAAAGAAGGCTGAGGGGGGACCTGATTGAGGTGTACAAAATGATGAGGGGCATAGATAGGGTAGATAAAGAGGAACTTTTCCCCTTAGTAGGGGGGTCAATAACAAGGGGGCATAGATTCAAGGTAAGGGGCAGGAGATTTAGAGGGGATTTGAGGAGGAACTTTTTCACCCAGAGGGTGGTTGGAATCTGGAACTCACTGCCTGAAAGGGTGGTAGAGGCAGGAACCCTCACAACATTCAAGAAGCATTTGGATGAGCACTTGAAATGCCATTGCATACAAGGCTATGGACCAAATGCTGGAAAATGGGATTAGACTGGACAGGGATTGATGGACGGCGCAGACACGATGGGCCGAAGGGCCTCTTTCTGTGCTGTAAAACTCTAAACTCTATGGCCTAGAAATTCACTAGCCTTAGCGCCGCTTTTGAGGCGCTAGAGGGACTAGCGCCAGAGTTATGGCCAGTTTAAAAATTCCCTGGGGCCCTAAATCGGCGTTGCACCGGTAGCGCTGCGCCGGCACCGATGACGTCATCGGTGTGCGCAGCGTCCCGGTTGCCGTGGTAACCCGCCCGAACTCCGAAATTGAGTTGCGGCCGCCTCGCCCGTGGCAGCCGCAAGCAACGTTCTGGCAGAGGTGCCTTACTCCAGTTTGCGCCGGCGCATTAAAGGCCCCGCGGCGGCCGGCCACTTTCCCGCCGGCCGCCTGCCCGCAGCTCCCTCCCTGGACTTCTCCCCCCCCCCCCGGAACAGATGCAAGCCCGGCACTTGTCCGAGGTGCCGGGCTCATTTTTAAGCTGATTTGCGCGGGCCGCGGCCGGGTGCAGGCAGCTCCTCCTTAACGGGAGGAGGAGGCCTGCACGTCCTCAGCCTGCCGCACCGCATCGGGTGCCGCAGCGCCGGAATGCGGCGCGAAACGGCAGTTAGCGCCGATGTACCGCCGCAAAGACCCTTCAGTAGCGCCGGCAGCCGTTTGGGCGCGGCGCCACTGAATTTTTGGCGCGCGCAGGGGACTTAGCGCCGGCACTAACTTCCGGCGCTAAATCCCTGGCTAAGCCAAAACCCAATTTCTAGGCCTATGACTCTTACTGAAAGCACGCATGCCACATGGAGTGAATGAAATCAGGGATGCGCAAGAGACCAGAATTGGAGGAGCGGAGATCTTGGGAGGGTTGTAGGGCTGGAGGAAGTTACAGAAATAGGCAGGGGTGAGGCCATGGAGGGATTTGAACACAAGGATGAGAATTTTTAAATTGAGGCTTTGCTGGTGATGGGTGAACGGATTTGGTGCGAGTTAAGATATGGGCAGCAGAGTTTTGGATGAGCTGAAGTTTAAGGAGGGTGGGAGGTCATCAGGGGAGCATTGGAATTAGACACCAAGGTTGTGAACCTAAAACAGTGACCATGGAGAGGGATGGAGTCAGTGGCTTGGGGGACGCAGTTTGTGGCGGACATCGAAGACAATGGCTTTGGTCTTCCTACGGTTTAATTGCAGGAAAAAATGGATGTCAGGCAAGCAGCGTGACAAATCAGAGGCAGCAGAGGGCTCGAGAGGGAGCGCTGGGTGTTGTCAGCGTACATGTGGAACCTGACGTGTTTCGGATGATGTTGCCGAGGGGCGGCATGTAGATACATCAGGGCGCACTCTGAGCGTGATGGTCTGACCATTTTTAAACCAAGGGTCAGAACACAGTGCCGGGGAGAGAGAGGGGGGAGGGGGGGAGGGAGAGGAGGGGGCGAGGGAGAGGAGGGGGAGGGGCGAGGGGGAGGGGGCGAGGGAGAGGAGGGGGCGAGGGAGAGGAGGGGGAGGGGGGCGAGGGGGCGAGGAGAGGAGGAGGGGGGGCGGGGGCGAGGGCGAGGGAGAGGAGGGGGCGGGGGGAGGAGGGCGAGGGAGAGGAGGGGGCGGGGGCGAGGAGAGGAGGGGGCGGGGGCGAGGGAGAGGAGGGGGCGGGGGCGAGGGAGAGGAGGGGGCGGGGGCGAGGGAGAGGAGGGGGCGGGGGCGAGGGAGAGGAGGGGGCGGGGGAGAGGAGGGGGCGGGGGAGAGGAGGGGGCGGGGAGAGGAGGGGGAGGGGGGGAGGGGGAGAGGGGGCGGGGGAGAGAGAGGGGGAGGGGCGAGGAGAGGAGGGGGAGGGGGCGAGGGAGAGGAGGGGGAGGGGGCGAGGGAGAGGAGGGGGAGGGGGCGAGGGAGAGGAGGGGGAGGGGGGCGAGGGAGAGGAGGGGAGGGGGCGAGGGAGAGGAGGGGAGGGGGCGAGGGAGAGGAGGGGAGGGGGCGAGGGAGAGGAGGGGGAGGGGGCGAGGGAGAGGAGGGGGAGGGGGCGAGGGAGAGGAGGGGGAGGGGCGAGGGAGAGGAGGGGGCGAGGGAGAGGAGGGGAGGGGCGAGGAGGGGAGGGGCGAGGAGGGGGAGGGGGCGAGGGAGAGGAGGGGAGGGGGCGAGGGAGAGGAGGGGAGGGGGCGAGGGAGAGGAGGGGGAGGGGGCGAGGGAGAGGAGGGGGAGGGGGCGAGGGAGAGGAGGGGGAGGGGGCGAGGGAGAGGAGGGGGAGGGGGCGAGGGAGAGGAGGGGGAGGGGGGCGAGGGAGAGGAGGGGGAGGGGGCGAGGGTGAGGAGGGGGAGGGGGCGAGGGAGAGGAGGGGGAGGGGGCGAGGGAGAGGAGGGGGAGGGGGCGAGGGAGAGGAGGGGGAGGGGGCGGGGGGAGGGGCGAGGGAGGGGAGGGGGGAGGGAGGGGAGGGGGGAGGGGCGGGGCGAGGGCGAGGGAGGGGGTGAGGGAGGGGGAGGGGGCGAGGAGGGGGGGAGGGGAGGGAGTGGAGGGGGAGGGGGAGGGAGTGGAGGGGGAGGGGGGGAGGGGAGTGGAGGGGGGAGGGGGAGGGGAGTGGAGGGGGAGGGGGGGAGGGGAGGGGAGGGGGAGGGGGGGAGAGGGGGAGGGGAGGGGGAGGGGGGGAGGGAGGAGGAGAGGGGGAGGGGGGGGAGGGAGAAGGGAGGGGGGGGGGGAGAAGGGAGGGGGGGGGGGAGGAGGGAGGGGGGGGGGAGGAGAAGGGAGGGGGGGGGGAGGAGAAGGGAGGGGGGGGGAGGAGAAGGGAGGGGGGGGAGGAGAAGGGAGGGGGGGGAGGAGAAGGGAGGGGGGGGGAGGAGAAGGGAGGGGGGGGGGAGGAGAAGGGAGGGGGGGGGAGGAGAAGGGAGGGGGGGAGGAGAAGGGAGGGGGGGGGAGGGAGGGGGAGGGAGAAGGGAG